>NW_016828707.1:359359-421782 GCF_001698545.2 Rhinopithecus bieti | reverse complement strand
AGAGCTCCACCGGGTGACTCCCCGGCCTCCCCTGCCGGAGACTGACGGACCTCACCCCTCCCCACAAAGCTGGCTGATCAAAGAAAATAAATTTGCAGTTTTGCTCCTAGCCTTGCCTACTGGCTGGTCCCTTAATACTCGCCCTGGTGAGCCTGGAAAGCAAATCAGCTTCCTAGAAAGCAAATCAAAACCCTCTTTCCCATCTGTGTTAAAGTTGAAGAGAAAGATGGTTTCCTAGACAGTGGCTCTGGGGACACATTGAAGACTCAGAGATTAAAATGTCACCATGTTTCAGCCTGTTTCAGCTTCTACTCAGCTATGGCACTGCTTTTATTTACCACTGCACTGTTTTCCTCACTGGGCTGTGAGGGTGGGCATGAGGACCTGTTATTCATTTCTATTCCCACTGGTGCCTGGCATGTAACGGGCACATGTTTGGTGGGTGAATGAATGAATAACTGAAGGAACAGAAAGGGAAGGGAGTGTGTGTTACCTTTCTTTGCTCCCTCTAAGACCTCCCCACCCATCCATCTTTGCTTTGCCAGACCCTTGGCTAAGAAAATGCCAGCCCACACTGTGTTCTCAAGTGGCTCTGAGTTCTTAGAAACAAAATGATGGAATTTCAGTATGGGAAAAATGCTTAGACATGACCTCATCCCTACCCAGGCTAGTTCATGAATCATCCCCATAAAATTCCTGGCATGCCAATTAAAACCATTCAGCTGTTCATTCATTCTTTTCATTTTGCTGAACATTTGTTATGTACCTACATCGTTCTGGATGTAAGGAAGGATGATGATGACAATGATGACCTTGGCCTCGTTGAACCTGCATTTGTTTAGATATGGATTAAGCTGATGAACCAAAGGAATCCCCAAATTCAAAACATAGTCATGCATTGCTTAATGACGGGGATACATTCTGAGAAACGTGTGTCGGGCAGTTTCAGCATTGTGCAAACATTGCTGCACAAAGCATAGAGCATACTTACACAATCCTAGGTGGTGGAGCCTACTATACGCCTAGGCTACATGGTCTAGCCTACTGCTGCTGGGCTACAAACCTGTGCAGCATGCTACTGGACTGGACACCACAGGCAACTGTAACGCAATGCATTTGTTAACATAAAGTATTCGTGTATCTAAATCTATCTAAATACAGAAAAGACTATAAAAATAAGGTATAAAAGAAACAATGCTAAACTTGGATAGGGTACTTACAATGAATGGAGCTTGCAGGACTGGAAGTTGCTCTGGGTGAGTGAGTAAAGTGGTAAGTGAATGGGAAGGCCTGGGACATGACCGTACTGTACTTTAGATTTCATAAACTCTACACTTTGGCTACACTCAATTTATAAAACATATTTTCTTTCTTTAATAGTAAATTAACCTTAACTTACTGTAACTTTTTTATTTTATAAACTTTTAAATATTTTAAACTTTTGACTCTTTTATAATAACATAGCATAAAACACAAACATATTGTACAGCTGTACAAAATTTTTTTTTTTTGAGATGGGATCTTTCTCTATTGCCCAGGCTGGAGTGCAGTGGCACGGTCATAGCTCACGGCAGTCTCCAACTCTTGGGCTCAAGTAATCTTCCCACTTCAGCCTTCTGAATGGCTGGGATGGCAGGCATATGCCATCATGCCCAGATTTTTTTTTTGGTAGAGATGGGGTCTTGCTATGTTGCTCAGGCTAGTCTTAAACTCCCAGACTCAAGTGATCCTCCTGTGTACCTCAGCCTTCCAAAGTGTTGGGATTACAGGCATGAGCCACCACACTTGGCCACTTTCTGTCTTTATAACCTGAATCTATAAGCGTTTTTCTACTTAAAAAAAATTTTAGAACTTTGTGTTAAAAACTAAGACACAAATACACACATTAGCCTAGGTCTCACAGGGTCGGGATCATCAACTTCTGCTTCTACATCTTGCTCACTGGACAGTCTTAGGGGCAATGACACGCATGGAGCTGTCATCTCCTAAGATAACAATGCCTTCTTCCAGAATCCCTCCTGGGGGACCTGCCTGAGGCTGCTTCATAACTAACTTTTTTCTTCATAAATAGGAGGCACACATTTTAAAATAATGATAAAAGAATAGTAAGTACATAAACTGGTAACATAGTCATTTATTATAATTATCAGGTGTTAGGTACTGTATGTAATTCTATGTGCTAAATTCTATGATTGACAGTGCAGGACCAGTACCACCAGTACCAATGCAAACACGTGAGGAATGCATTGTGCTACGAAGTCTTGATGGCCGCCATGTCACCAGGCAATAGGAATGTTGAGCTCTGTGATAATCTTATTGTACATGTGGTCCATTGCTGCCCAAAATGTCATGATGCCACACACGACTGTTAAGTGGCATCACCAAGACAGTGTCTATCCTCTCTTAACAGTCCAGAGGCAGGTAGGCGGTCCAGGTCAGGTAGTCCCTTCTGCTACATGAGGCTGTCCCAGACCACGGCTACTTCCGTCTGGTTGCTCTGTTATTCCCTAGAGTGCCGTCCTCCCCAGCAGGTCTTCAGGTGGTCATCACAGCCTCCAGGAGTGGGAGGAGATGCAGTCGGTACATATGTCATTTCCTACATCCTGTTGGCTGGAACTTAGTCCCATGGCCACTCCCACCTGCAAAGGCAATTGGAACGTGTAGTCTCTAGCCCAGTGGCCATGTGCTCAGCTAACACTGGGGGTATAGGTTCTGTTTGTAAAAAGAAAGAAGGGGTAAGTGGATACCACGAACAAGTAGGTGTCTCTGCCACACCGCCCAACTCCTTCATTTTTTTCAGTTTACAGATGGGGAAAATGAGGCCTGTAGAGGGGAAGTGACTTCTCTCAGGGCACATGATGAAGCAGTGGCAGTAGAACTTTTGTTTTTTTTTTTTTTTTTTTTTGAGACGAAGTCTCATTCTGTCGCCAGGCTGGAGTGCAGTGGTACGATCTTGGCTCACTGCAACGTCTGCCTCCTGGGTTCAAGCGATTCTCCTACTTCAGCCTCCTGAGTAGCTGGGACTACAGGCACCTGCCACCACGCCCAGCTAATTTTTGTATTTTTAGTAGAGATGGGGTTTCACCATGTTGGCCAGGATGGTCTCAATCTTTTAACCTCGTGATCTACCCGCCTCAGCCTCCAAAAGTGCTGGGATTACAGGCACCACTGTGCTCGGCCAAGCAGTAGAACTTTTAAGGCCTGTCTCCTGCCTTGTAGGCCACACACTGGTGTTATTTCACCATGGGACATGGTCTGAGATATGCATTGTCGGGGGATTTCATCATTGTGTGAACATCATAGAGTGTATTCCACATGCCAAGATGGTACAGTTGAATACACGCCCCGGCTATGTGGTGTAATCACTAGCTCCTAGGCTCCAAACCTGTGCAGCATGAATACCCTAGGTAACTGTGAACTGTGACACAATGGCAACTATTTGTGTATGCACACACAGAAAAGGTACAGAAAAATACAGTATTCTCATCTCCTGGGGCCACTGTTTGGTGTGTGGCCCATCCTTGATGGAAACGTTGTTATGTGTCATGTGACTGTGTCTAGTGCCTTTTAGTAAGTCATTGTTATCACTTCTGCTACATGTGTTTCCTGCCTTCTGAAAGATGAGTCTCTTCTCGATATAAACGATTCTTTACATCAGTGCTTCTGAGTCCTTTTCTTGAGGGAAATGGGTAGGTTCCTGGAGCCTTTTAAAGAGCTGTGACAGATTTTGACTTTCTTCCTATAAAAATACTCAAATACGTGCAAGCAGACAACACATGCGCACACACACAAGTTCAAGTACAGTTTCAGAGTGTTCATGACGACTCCCTTAAGCCCCTAAGAATCCCTATAAACCCAGGCAAGAATACAATGAAATACATTGCACGGATGTTGCGTTTGGCAGCTACGGAGCCTTCCTTCTGACCCAGCCTGGTTCACATTACAGCTAGAATTCTCCACAAACACTTAATTTGAGGTCACCATGGAGCTACTATGCAAATCGTTTTAATGTAAGAACAAGAAGCTCAGAATTGCTGGGCTACCAAGTTCCCAACTATGAAAATGCCTCTAGGGAAGTTTTATAATGCCAAGAAATGCAGAAACACTACATTAGTAGCAATTTATGGACCCCTATTTTGAGTGAGCATTCATGCACACACATGCACACACACACACACACACACACACACGACTCTTAACAATAAAAGATTGCTCTTGAAATTATTTTTAAGTCATTATGGATAATTTGCTATCTGAGTGAGATGATTTTCAACAACAGAACTGGATGTGCAAACTATTTCTTATCTTGGTGTGCCACAAAACAGCCTTTATTTTTTTTTTCTTTACAATGTACAATGCTGCCAAACAGAACATATTGAAATTGAGTGCAAGCAGACGGTATTTACTCTAAGCAAACCAGACTCAAGTTTTAAATAAAATAGGCTTAACATAAACGATAACAAAATCTGATATAGCAGACTCTACAAAATGGCTTGGCACAGAAGACAACCCGCTCCAGGGAATCACATTAGCTTCTACAGCACGATCGTGTTACGTAAAATTAAATGTTACGGTTTTAGGGTTTATGGCTCCAAATGCAGGTATGGTGATTACTTGATTGTGTTCTCAGCAATAGCAATAGCAGCCACAAGACTCTACTCATGTACATGTAAGTCAGAAAAAGAATCCCAGTTCATATTTCCGTGCCTACATTTGGGATTTGAGAAGTAACAAGAGTTATGTGCTCAACCCCTTCACAGAACTCCTAAGCCACAATTTCCACGATCTTTCCATAGTCAGCGTTCCGGGAAAGCCAAGCAGACTTAGCACAGATAAGTAGTTGCTTTATATTTT
Source organism: Rhinopithecus bieti (assembly GCF_001698545.2). Taxonomy (NCBI): domain Eukaryota; kingdom Metazoa; phylum Chordata; class Mammalia; order Primates; family Cercopithecidae; genus Rhinopithecus; species Rhinopithecus bieti. The sequence continues at coordinate 416,928 of NW_016828707.1, read as the reverse complement.
ATTGTTTTGCACAGAATTAGAAGAATCTTATAAAACTTCATCCATCTGTGAGCCAGGCAAGAGGGCAAGACCTGGAGCCGACTTCATCTGGAGCACAGCTGACCCTCAAGTTCTGCCATTCTCTCTTGCGGAGACTGGATGGCACTTAACAGTATGTAAGAAGTAGAAGGAATGTGCTTACTTCAAAATAATTCATCCAGATCATATCAGTGTTAGGTGACCAATTCCTTCAGCCATGAAGAGCCATGGCTCGCATTTCTGGGGGTTTGCACCCTCTGCTGTCTGCTAAGGAGACCAAAGGTGAGCGAGGTAGAGTTTCACTTGTCATCCTTTGCATGAACCTGGAGGCTTCCTGACTGAAAATGAGCCTTGCACGGGGCTGGGAGGAAGTCCAGTTTAGGGTGGCCAGGTTAAATGCATGATCCCGTCCCTGACAAAAAGCAATAGAGTAGCCAATAGCTACGAGGCTACAAACCTGTGCAGCATGAATACCCTAGGCAATACCTGAGTCTTCACTCAGATACCAGGAGAAGGGAGCTCTCATCTGCCTTCTTTTAGTAGCAGGCTTTGGATTTCAAATGTTCATTGAGTCTCCCTTGTCTCAGTCCTTTCGAATAATACCTGGAAAATTTATTTCTGTGGATATTAGAGCTCTACTTGCAAGAGTTAAGAACTGGACTCTCTATTTGGAATGAAAATGCATACATTTACTTAGTTTTCAAGCATATTTATTATGTATTATTCTGAACTGTGCATATAGTTTTGCTTATATCTCTCATAAATCTAGCTATACATCTCATAGTCCTTGCAACAAATGATTCCTTTAAATAGGACTGGACACCCAGAACACCTGTAAAGCTCCTGCTTTGCTTCCATGACATCTTAGCAGCCTGCTCTCTTAGGAGGTGGTGCATATACTTACTCCAGGCCAGGTAGGCCATTTTGCTACATGAGGTTGTCCCAGACCATGGCTACTTCCGTCTGGTTCCTCTGTTACTCCTCGGAGTGCCGTCCTCTCCAGCAGGGCTTCAGGTGGGCATCACAGCCTACAGGGGCTGAAGGAGAAGCAGCCAGTGCACACGTCATTTCTCACATCCTGTTGGCTGGAACTTAGTCCTATGGCCATTCCCACCTGCAAAGGCAGTTGGAACATGTAGTCCCTATTCCAGTAGGGCTACCTGTCTTCCTGGGCTCCCAGCCCAGTGTCTGACACATAACACAAGTTCAGGGCATGTTGGCTCAAGGAAGAAATGAGAGTAAGGAAGCCTTTCCCAGGCAGCAGTCTAGCCATTGCCACTGCGTAGGTTTTTATCAGATCCATTTCTTGAGTTGTCTTCATGGACAATAACAAACACATACTGATGGTTTACAATTTACCAGCTGCTGGTAATCTTTCTAGGCATTTAATTCTCACAGCTATTCTCAGAGGCAGGTGATCCAGCTCTCTCTCAAGCCCTGCCTCTGTGAGGGCTCTTCCTTCCTGTCCCTCTCTGTCCAAGCTGGCTGCCTTCTCCATCTCCCCAGTGTCTTCCTGTTGGAGTCCTAGGGTTGATCCTTGCATCTCCAAGACAGTCTCCTCGAATCTCTGGGCCTTAAACATCATCAATATGCTCAGGACTCCCAAATTGTAATTCCTATTGTCAACTTATCTCCTAAACCTCAGATACATCTGCCCAGGGACTGCTACACACCCACCGCAGACCCTTTAAATTTAGTAAGTCCCAGATGGGACTCCCAATCTCGACCTCCCCTCCCTCTGCCCTGCCACACCAAAACACAGGGATCCAGTCCCACCCTCAGCCTCCCCTGTCTTCATCCTTCCAGTTGTTCAAGCCAAAAGCTTTGAGCCATCTTTGACTCGTCTTTTTCCTTCCTCCTTCAACCAACCATCAGAAAATCCCATTAGGTTTTCCTCTATCCAAAATATGTTCAGGACTGTTTAGGCATGTCGACTCACGCTTCATTTCAGCACTTTGGGAGGCCCAAGGCTGGAGGATTTCTTGATTCCAGGAGTTTCAGAGCAGCCTGGGCAACATAGTGAGAACCCTGTCTTGATAAAATAAAAATAAAAAGTCAGCCAGGTGCGGTGGTACACACCTGTAGTACCAGCTACTCAGGAAGCTGAGGTGAGAGGATCTCTTGATCCTGGGAGGCTGAGGCTGCAGTGAGCCACGATTGTGCCACTGCACTCCAGCCTGAGTGACAGAGTGAGATCCTGTCTCAAAACAAACAAAATCAAAAAACCAAAAGCCCAAAATAAGTCCAGGAGTAGCCACTTCTCCCTACCACCCCAACTCCCATTGTGCTGATGCCACCAGCATCTCTTGCCTGGATTATTGCAGTAGCCTCAAAGCCAGGGTTCCCAATCATACCTTTGCCTTGCCTCAGTCTACTCTCAGCAGAGTTGGAGGGGTCCTTTGAAATGATGTCAGTCATACTGCTCTGTTCAAAGCCCTCCAGTGTGTGCCCATTTCATTCAGAAGAAAGCCCCGAGTCTCTGAGCCACCTGCCAGGCTCTGCCTGAGTGGGCTCTGTACCTCTCATCTCTTTCATCTGCTCCATCTTCTTCTGCTTCACACATTCCAGCCTCCGTGGTCCCTTGCAGTTCCCAGAGGAAGTCACGTGCCCTCCTGCCTTGGGGTTTTTGCACTGACTGCTTCCTCTGTCTGCAATACTTTCATTCCTGACATCTGCGCAGTCAACTTCCTCACTGCCTTTTGGAGTTCCTTCTGGTGTCAGCTCAGTGAAGCTTCCCTGACCACTCTGCTTAAAAGCCCAGAGGCAGTTTGATAGAAATAGTATTGAATCTATAGATTATTTTGGGCAGTATGGCCATTTTCATGATATTGATTCTTCCTATCCATGATGATGGAATATTTTTCCATTTGTTTGTGTCCTCTCTTATTTCCTTGAGCAGTGGTTTGTAGTTCTCCTTGAAGAGATCCTTCATATCCCTTGTTAACTGTATTCCTAGGTACTCTTTGTAGCGATTGTGAATGGGAGTTAATTCATGATGTAGCTCTCTGTGTGCCTATTGTTGGTGTAAAGGAATGCTTATGATTTTTGCACATTGATTTTGTATCCTGAGATTTTGTTGAAGTTGCTTATCAGCTTAAGGAGTTTTGGGGCTGAGGTGATGGGGTTTTCTAAATATAGAATCATGTCATCTGCAAGCAGCAGAGACAATTGGACTTCCTCTCTTCCTATTTGAATATCCCTTATTTCTTTCTCTTGTTTGATTGCCCTGGCCAGAACTTCCAATACTATGTTGAATAGGAGTGGTGAGCTATTCCCATGAAACTACCATTAACATTCTTCACAGAATTAGAAAAAACTACTTTAAATATTACATGACATCAAAGAAGACCCTATATGGCCAAGACAATCATAAGCAAAAAGAACAAACCTGGAGACATCATGCTACCTGACTTCAAACTATACTACAAGGCTACAGTAACCAAAACAGTATGGTACTGGTACCAAAACAGACATATAGATCAATGGAACAGAAGAAAGACCTCAGAAATAACACCACACATCTACAACCATCTAATTTTCGACAAACCTGACAAAAACAAGCAATGGGGAAAGGATCTCCTATTCAATAGATGGTGCTGAGAAAAGTGGCTACCTATATGCAGAAAACTGAAATTGGACTCATTCCATACACCTTATACAAAAATTAACTCAAGATGGATTAAAGACTTAAATGTAAAATCCCAAACCATAAAAACCCTAGAAGAAAACATAGGTTATACCATTCAGGACATAAGCATGGGCAAAGATTTCATGTCTAAAATAACAAAAGCAATTGCAACAAAAGCCAAAATTGACAAATGGGATCTAATTAAACTAGCATCAGAGTAAACAGGCAACCTAGAGAATGGGAGAACATTTTTGCAATCTACTCATCTGACAAAAGTCTAATATCCAGAATTTATAAGGAACTTAAATAAACTTACAAGAAAAAACAACCAACCATATAAAAAGTGGGCAAAGGATATGAACCAACACTTCTCAAAAGAAGACATTTATGCAGCCATCAAACACATGAAAAAGAGCTCAACATCACTGATCATTAGAGAAATGCAAATCAAAACCACAAAGAGATACCATCTCACACCAATCAGCATGGTGATTATTAAAAAGTCAACAAACAGTAGATGTTGGCAAGGCTGTGGAGAAACAGGAGCACTTTTACACTGTTGGTGGGAATGTAAATTTGTTCAACCACTGTGGAAGATAGTATGGTGATTTCTCAAGGATCTAGAATGAGAAATACCATTTGACCCAGCAGTCAAATTACTGGGTATAACCCAAAGGAATATAAATAATTCTTCTATAAAGACACATGCACACATATGTTTATTGCAGCACTGTTTACAATAGCAAAGTCGTGGAACCAACTCAAATGCCCATCAGTGATAAACCGGATAAAGAAAATGTGGTACATATACACCATAGAATACTGTGCAGCCATAAAAAGGAATGAGATCATGTCCTTTGCAGGGACATGGATGAAGCTGGAAGTCATCATCCTCAGCAAACTAACACAGGAACAGAAAACTAAACACCACATGTTCTCACTCATAAGTGGGAGCTGAACAATGAGACCACATGGACACAGCTGAAGAAGCACAACATACACCAGGGCCTGTTGAGGGCTGAGGAGCGAGGGGAGAGAACTTAGAGGAGGGGTCAATAAGTGCAGCAAACCACCACGGCACATGTATACCTATGTAACAAACCTACACATTCTGTACATGTATCCCGAAACTTAAAGTAAAAATAAAATAAAATAAAAGTCCAGAGGTCCAATTGGTGGTGAACAGAGAGGGGGATTTCACAACATTTCTCACAAAATCTCCATTTCAACACATCTGAAACCATCCTCATTCACTCATTCCATCAACATATATTTGCGAAGCATCAACTCTGTACCAGTGCTGAGCAATACCCTGGGGGCACACAGCCCTGGCTGCCCTGCAGGGCGTCTGGATGACGGGAAAGCCAGGTAGAAATCAGGGAGCAGTGCCAGGTGGTGAGTCAACGCATGACCTTGAGACAGCAGCTCAGCCCTGGGTAGATGTGGGGGTTGAACAGTGGCCCCCGATAGAACACGTCAAAGTCCTAACCCCTGGAACTGTATGTGTGATCTTATCTGGAAAAACAGTCTTTGCAAATGGTTAAGGATCTTGAGAAGAGATCATGCTTGATTATCAGGGTGGGTCCTCAATCCAGTAAGTGTCTTTACAAGAGACAGAGAAGAAATGACGCAGGGCGAGAGGAGGTGGCCATGTGAAGATGGTGGCAGAGACCAGCATTCTCCAGCCTCCACCCAAGGAATGTCTGGAGCCACCAGAAGCTGGGAGAAGCATGGAGCCTCTAGAGCTTGATTTTGACTTCTGGCCTCCAGAACAGTGAGGGAATAACATTCTGGTTTTTTACTTGTTTGTTTTTTGAGACGGAGTCTCACTCTGTTGCCAGGCTGGAGTGCAGTGACGCAATCTTGGCTCACTGCAACCTCCACCTCCCAGGTTCAAGACATTCTCCTGCCTCAGTCTCCTGAATAGCTGGGATTACAGGCATACACCACCATGCCTGCTGATTTTTTTTTTTTTTCTTTTTGAGATGGAGCCTGGGCTAGAGTGCTATGGCACAATTTCAGCTTACTGCAACTTCTGCCTCCCAGATTTCAGCAATTCTCCTGCCTCAGCCTCCTAAGCAGCTGAGGTCACAGGCGCCTGCCACCACGACTGGCTAATTTTTGTATTTTTAGTAGAGACAGGGTTTCACCGTGTTGACCAAGCTGGTCTCAAACTCCTGACCTTAGATGATCCACCCACCTTGGCCTCCCAGAGTTCTGGGATTACAGGTGTGAGCCATCATGCTTGGCCTACCTTTTGTATTTTTAGTAGAGACAGGGTTTCACCATGTTGGCCAGTCTCGAACTCCTGACCTCAAGTGATCCGCCCACCTAGGCCTCCCAAAGTGCTGGGATTACAGGCGTGAAACACCACACCTGGCCAGTTTCTGCATTTAAATCTTAGGTCTTTGCACTTCTCAACCATTTGAGTTGGCTTAGCCTATTTGTGCCCCAGTCTCCTCCAGAGCAGGGATGGTGACACACCTACCTCTCAGGGTTGCTGTGAGAAAGAAAAAATCCATGCAGAGTGCTCGAAGTACCAGAGCCTGGCATATTCTCTATGGATGGGGAGTAGAGGAGTGAAGGGGTTGCTGGAGGTCCTAGTACCCTGCAAAGAGTTAGCACAGAGCTGGACATACAGAATTCTCAATACACATGCACACTGTCACTGAACACTGCACTCCAAGACTGATTCCAGCCACGTGGAACATCTCCCAGCTTCTGCAAAATGTTCTGCTCTCTAGGCCTGGAGAACTTTGCACCAGCAGCCATCTTTCTTCTTCCTACCCGGTTGATTCCTTGCCCTTCCAGTCTCAGCTCCAGTACCCTCTCTGCCCAATGCCTTTTTTCTTTTCTTTTCTGTTTTTTTTTTTTTTTTTTTTGAGACAGAGTCTCACTCTGTCACCCAGGATGGAGTGCAGTGGCACAATCTCAGCTCACTGCAACCTCCGTCTCCCAGGTTCAAGGGATTCTCCCACCTCAACCTCCCGAGTAGCTGGGATAACAGGTGCATGACATCACTGTCATGCAGGTCCATGTGAAGAGACCACCAAACAGGCTTTGTGTGAGCAATAAAGCTTTATAATCACCTTGGTGCAGGCGGGCTGAGTCCAAAAAGAGAGTCAGTGAACGGAGATGGGGTGGGGCAGTTTTACAGGATTTGGGTAGGTAACGGAAAATTAAAGTCAAAAGGGTTGTTCTCTGGCAGGCAGGGGCGGGGGTAACAAGGTGCTCAGTGGGGGAGCTTCTGTGCCAGGAGAAGGAATTTCACAAGGTAATGCCATCAGTTAGGGCAGGAATAGACCATTTCCACTTCTTTTGTGATTCCTCAGTTGCTTCAGGCCATGTGGATGTATATGTGCAGGTCACAGGGGATATGATGGCTTAGCTTGGGCTCAGAGGCCTGACAATCACACCCAGCTAAATTTTGTTTTTTCTTTTAGTGGAGATGGGGTTTCTCCATGTTGGTCAGGGTAGTCTCAAACTCTTGACGTCAGGTGATCCACTCGCCTCAGCCTCCCAAAGTGCTGGGATTACAGATGTGAGCCCCCACGCCTGGCCTAGCACAATATCAATTCATATATTCCTCATAAAAACGTTAGGAAGGGAAAGTACTCTTATTAGCACCATCTGGACTCAGATGAAGAAACTGAGTCCAGAACAGGTTAAGTAACTTATCCAAGTTAACTGGCTAATGAGGGGCAAAGCAGAATGAAACCTGGGTAGAATGAGCCCAGAGCCCATGCCTGTCCACATTTCTCCCTCCGCTCCTTGAGCTAGGGGCCAGCTCTGTGTTCAGGGCATTGCCTGCTGCACACTGGCCACTCAGTGTATGCTTGTTGGTGGAAAGAAAGGCAAGAAATATTTATTCATCATTTATTATATGCCAGGCACTGTTGCCTGCTTTTATAAATATTACCTGATATAATTCTCACAGCCAGCCCAGGTAGTTAATATCAATCAGCCCACTTTGCAGATGAGAACTCCAAGGTCGGACACATTGCCAGTAAATGGTAGAGCCAGCTCCGGGTCATAGTGGGTGGGCCTGCCTCAGACCTTCTCAGTTCTTTCTCATTGCCTTTAGGAGTTTTTGTTTTGTTTTATTTTCTGTATTAGGCTCCCCGCTACCCTCACCCTTCCTCCAAGAAAAAGAAAGAAGGGGAGAGAACTGGAGAGAAAGACCAGGTAGGGGATGGGGACTGGGGGACGAGATAGGATGAAGAGACTCACAAAGAACCCCTGTTTTCTAACAAAGCGCGGACAGTGGTTCCAGGCGCCCAGCAGAGGGCAGGATGTGGCCAAAGATTCCCTGCAGTCTGGAGAGCCGGGCCCGCAGGACTGCAAGGCAGGGGGACCTGCCTGTCCCTCAGGGAGCGTCCTGGGAACCCGCGCTCACCCCACAAGCTTCGGGGCGCATCTGCCGCACCTCTTACTTAGGCACCCGCAACTGTGGCGTGTATTTCCCCATTCAGGCTCCCCAGCTCCAGCCGCGGGAGCCCGGGGACACTGATGCTAGCCTTGCCCCTAAATCGGACGCCGCTGCTGCCCAATTTTGGGGGAATCCCGAGACTCACGCCCTGCCATTCCCAGGGAGAATGGTTTGGGGCAAACTACAGCTGTCTTGGGCCTCAGTTTCCCCATGTACAATGAAGGAGTCAGATTAGTCCCAGAGGGTCTAGATACTTTCATTCATTAAACACTGAGAAAAATCTTAAGAGGAACAGCGTCAGTTGGAGACACTCCACTGCCCGTCCCAATACGAATGGGCAAATATAGCCTAGCGGGGAGTCCTGGGACTCACTTCGCAGCCAGGGCCGACTAACCACAGACCTAAGAGCCCCTTTACTTCTGGACCTCCGTCTACCGCGCTCTAAAATATGAACGATGCTTTCTTACTGCTGGGTTGTTGGAGGCGGATGTGGGATGGTGCTAACAAAGCGCGTAGCCGGGGCCTGGCCATAGCGGGTGCTGACAAATAGCTTACTGCCTGGAGGGACCGAGTTCCTGGCCGACGGAGGGCCGAGCAGGGATTCAGATGCCTCTGGGCCGATCCCTTTCTCAGCTCCTTCCGCCCTGCCACCGCCCACTGCGTGCTGCTTTCGCCCGTCCCCTCCTCCCCCGCTCCTTCCCCTCCTTCCGCGCCGCCTCGCGTCTCCCGCCCGCTGAAGCCGGCGGCCCCCGCGCCAGGAGCTCCCGGGCGGGCACTGGAGTAAGGACCTGCGAGCGCAGCCCGAGGCGGGGCACGGCAGAAGACGCGGCGGGCGCGGGGTCCCTGCGAGCACATTCCGCGGGGCACCCAGGAGAAGGGGAACGCAGTCCCCGCCCCTGCACGGCGCTCGGCCCACTCGGGCTCCGCGCGCGGCTACAACCTGGACTGGGCGCGCCCCCGGCATCCCGCATCTCTGCGCGCGTCCCACATCCCGCATCCGGCTTGCCAGCGGCCGGGCATGTAGCAGCGGTAGCAACGGCGGAATATGGGCGGGAACCACTCCCACAAGCCCCCAGTGTTTGACGAGAATGAGGAAGGTAAGAGGGCTAGGGGTGCGACTTCCCGCCTCGCGCCGCCCCGCTCGGGCAGGGGCCAGGCATCTCCTCCCTCCACCACAGTCGGCCGAGCCCTGCGGGGCACCGCATGCTGCCCGGCGCGGGGACCCAGGCACGGCCGCTTCGCCCAGCGAAGGCAGTGTGTGCCCGACCCCGTGCCAGGCGCGGCGCTTCTGCTGAGGCAACTCCTAGGTACCCGGTGCCGTTTAGTGGTCGGGACGGTGCCTAGCGCGGGACTGGGGAGGCGGCTTCAGAGTTGAACCGGAAACCTGCACTTGGGGGTGTGGAAGGGAGGAGTTGACTTCGAGGCTAGTCCGGATGTTTCTAGGCTCGGGCTCCCCAGGAAACCGAGATTTCTTTGAGAGCCTGAGGCTGACGGAGGTGGCCTGGGGGAGCGGATTGCACCGTGTGTGTGTGTGTGTGTGTGTGTGTGTGTGTGCGCGCGCGCGCGCCCACGACGCATTTGGTCTCGTGCAAGGGCCTGTTGGATGCAACTCTCTTCAGTCACCCAGGACAGCCCAGGGAAACTTTTCTTTGCTAAACTCTGTGGTTCCGTCCTGCTCTGGGCAGCCTCCCTGGCGCAGAAGTGGTGTAGGCTGTCCAACCGCATCTCAACTTCCTGGCTGGGTCCTTGCGGTTCAGGTCGATAGAGCTCAGTATTGGACTAGCAGAACCCTCTTTCCAGTGCATCATGTCCCTGGAAAACTTACTTCACCTCTCTGAAACATTAGTCCCCTCATCTACGAAATGTAAGTTATGATACCACTTGCTACTTTATAGGGTTGTTTGAAGCTTAACCACTAGTAATCCACGTGAAAATTGCCTTATAAATTGCAAGCAGTACCGAGCTGTGCCGTTATCTGTTAAGAGCCCTCTGCCTCTCAAAGCTGGTTTCCTACTGTGCTGACTCGCCAGTCTCCACTGTGCCCCAGATAAGAGCTGAGACGTAGCACTCACTATGTTCCAGCCATGCTAGCACACAGTGTTCACTCCGTCCTTTTCATGCCCCTTGAGGTGGCTGCCTTAGAAAGGGGGCTGTCCTGGTCACTGCTGGTAAGAAGTAGAGCTGGGCTTGAGGCAGAACAGTCTGCTTTGAAAGCTGTACCTGTCATCATTACCCAGGGCATTGGCTGTGTGCGTACATCATGGATGGCTTCTAGAACTCCCAGGGCTATGAGTGCTACTCACGTGCCTGCCTGGAGAACCCTTCTCAAAAAGATAGATGAACACAGTCAAGGTTAAGGGAGCACCTGCTGTGTCAGGCCCAAGAGAGCCTTCCTTAAAGGAGTTCCTAGGCTAATGGCCCTGAATGACCGTCCATGGTGATAAGGGCTTTGAGAAACCAGTGCAGGGTCTTGGGGGCACTGAGAGGCCCCAGCTTTTCCTGGTCTTTAGTCTGGAGCACATGCAGGTAAGGAGCCAGTTGTGGACAGAGGATAGGTGGGCACGGAGGTGATGGAGGCTCTTGCATGTCGCAATAAGAGTTTGAACACTATGCAGCATCACCCTCAATTGCAGGGGTTTGCAGTTCTAGCCTGGGTCAAAGGTCATGCTTTTGCTAATTTTCCTAGCATCTTTCTCTTTTATTTGTAGAGAAAATTTGCCACCCTTATATTGAAAACCGTCTTTGTCTTTTATCCCCAGCTTGAAAATATTCATTGGCAAAAGAGTTATCTCTGGTGTAGCCAACCTTTTGATTTTCCTGTTCCTGTTCCTTATTCTATAAGCAGATTGGGCCTAAGGTTAACTGCCTGTTTTGGTGCTTGTTAAAATACAAGGTTAGGAGGCTGGGCGTGGTGGCTTATGCCTGTAATCCCAGCACTTTGGGAGGCTGAGTTGGGCAGATCACCTGAGGTCAGGAGAGGTCTGCCTGACCAACATGGTGAAACCCTGTCTCTACTAAAAATACAAAAATTAGCCGGGCATGTTGGCAGAAACCTGTAATCCCAGCTTCTCAGGAGGCTGAGGCAGGAGAATACCTTGAACCCGAGAGGCGGAGGTTGTAGTAAACTGAGATCACACCATTGCACTCCAGCCTGGGCACCAAGAGTGAAGCTCTGTCTCAAAAAAAAAAAAAAAAAAAAAGAAAGGAAGAAAGAAATAGAAGGTGTGGGCTCTCCTCATTTTGCCATCTTCCAGCCCAATGAAACATTAACTTGTTTGGTTTTGCCAGTATATCTCTCACACATTTCCTTGTATAGGTAAAACAGTGTTACTTGCCACCAACCAACTCATTTATTTCGTAGGCATTTACTGTTCATATTTTCTGCACCCACCCCTGTGCTGGGGACCGGGAATATGAGGAGAATGAAGACAAGTGTTAACAGTTTGCTCCAAGTGCCAGTAAACCACCAGGACAACACAGGGTGTGTAAGTGCCCTGACGTGGGTGAGCTCAGGTGATGCTGATATCCTGGAGGAGGGTCCCTAACTCAGAGTGGGGAGGAGGGATCTGAAAAGGCCTCCTCTTTTAGACTGGCATCTTGCAGAAATGGCAGGAGTTACCTGGGGGGAAGAAGTGGCTGATAGAAGGAGGAAGGACGTTTCAGAGAAAGGGAAGAGTATGTGCAAAGGCGGATGGTAAAGAGTAAGCCTGGCTCATGTGGGGGGATTGAGGGAGCTTAGTACTCCTGCACTGGGGAGTATGAAGCTGGAAGGCATAAAAAATGAACCCTGAATGCCTGGCCGGCCTTAAAGGGCCCAGTGGCCATGGTCAGGTGTTTGGACTTGATCTTATAGGCATTTTGGAGTCACTGAAGGGTTTTAAGCAGGGAGTGACATGGTCCAGTGAACAAACAAGCTCTCCCAAACCTAGTCATTGCGTGGTTGAAGGCTGAAGATGTAAACACCTGCCTACCAGAACAAGTCTGATTTAAATACTTTGAAGCTAAACCACAGCTAAATATTTGCCGTTGTGTAATTGTGACAGGACCATCATCCACATTCCTTAGGCAGAAGTTTAATTCATTGTGTGCAAGTGGTCATAGCTGTTCACGCTCACATGATATATAATAAGCAGAGAAAGGATCATACCACAGATTAATTGGCAGAGTTGCTTTTCTTCACCGTGTTGCATAAAATAATAGTGGCTTTACTGTGGATGTCGTCTAAGATTTGGTGAAATAGGGCACGTTAGCTGAGCCTCCTCCAGTTGCAAATGATGGAAAAGCAACATTAAGTGCTTTTGTTGTTTTTAAAAAAACAAAAGGTCTCACTCTGTCGCTCAGGCTGGAGGGCAGTGGTGGGATCTTAGCTCACTGCAGCCTCAACTTCCCAGGCTCAAGGAGTCCTTCCGTCTCAGCCTCCCAAGTAGCTGGGACAATAGGCTTGTACCATTATGCCTGGCTAATTTTTAATTTTTTTAAATTTTTTTATTTTTAGAGTCAAGGTCTCACTCTGTTGCCTGAGCTGACAAAGTGCTTTTAGGGGAATAAATTGGCTCTGGCCATTTCTTGCCTTCTCTATCACTACCATTCTTTTCCAAGCCGTGGTCATAGCTCTTGTTTGGATTATTATAGTCACCTCTCTAAGTCCTTAAATGGTCTGTCCTTACTCCCATCACTGTCCACTCAATGCAGCAGCCAGATTGATCCTGTTAAAATATGCCATGGGCCAGATCAGTCCTCTGCTCTGCTCAATCCACCCTCAAATCCTCCTTCCAGCCCTAGGCACAACTTGCATCGTTGAGACAATAAAAGCTGAAGTCCTTATGGATGCCCATCACGACTACTCTCTGAGACTGCACCTTCCTCTGTCTCTCCCGGCTCACCTGCCTCCTTCCTGTTTGTCCAACATGCCCTGCACCCTCACACCATAGCCCTGGCACCTGCCCCTCTTGCCCGAGGGCATCTCCCCGACAGTCCACTCTCATTTCCTTCGGGTCTCCAGGAAAATGTTATTGACTCATTAGACCCTCATTGATCACCCTACGTAAAATGTCATTCCAAATCCTTTTCCTTGCTGTATTTTTTTTTGGTGGCAGTTATCACTATCTATCATAATATTTATTTTACTTATTTTCTTGGTTATTGTCTGTTTTTCTCCACTCAGTGCAAGTACTTTAAATCAGGGATCCCCAACCCCTGGGCCACAGACTGGTATCAGTCCATGGTCTGTAGGAACTGGGCCATCAGCAGGAGGTGAATGGCGAGTGAGGGAGCATTAACCTCTGAGTTCTGCCTCCTATCAGATCAGCAGCAGCATTAGGCTCTCATGGGAGTGCAAATCCTACTGTGAACTGCGCATGTGAGGGATCTAGGTTGTGCACTCCTTATGAGAATCTAACTAGTGCTTGATGATCTCAGGTGGAACAGTTTCATCCTGAAACTGTCCTCGCTCTGTCCATAGAAAATTTGTCTTCCATGAAACTGATCCCTGGTGCCAAAAAGGTTGGGGACCACTGCCTTCAGTAGAGGGATCTTATGTGATTGTTTCTTCCTAAGGAATTGCAAGCTCCTTAAGGTAGGGGTTTTGCATAGTTTATTCACTTCTATATCCCTAAGGCCTAAAATAACACCTGTAACATAACAGATATCTGGTAACTTTTTGGTGAATAAATGAATGAGTGAATGAATGAAGGTGTCGATCTCATCAGCCATGGCTGGAAGCCGGCTCCCTATAATATCAAGACTCTTTATTCCTGGATTCTGTGCTTTATTCTCAGGCAGACTGTCTCTTCACGGGGCTCCCACAACCTCCATGTCGATAGCTCTGAGTATGGAAAAGAGAGTATCTTTCTCGTAGTAGTTGCAGAAAATGTCCCACGGTTACTTTGATGGGCTCTAATTGAGTCTTGGGTATTTTTGAATCAGTTACTGTGAGTAGGGAGATTTGAGGCTCTAATCAGCTGGACTGGGTCACATGCCTACTTTTAGATTCAGGAGGTAGAGTCAGCTCCACTTGAGGAATTTGGAATAAGGGTCTATGTGAAGAATTTCCCCAAGGGATATTGAAGTATCAGCGGAAAAAGGGTAAGTGGATGCCGGGCAGGCAGATAGAAAGAAAAAACATTCATCCCCCACACCTGTTATTATTGTGTTCCTTGGAGCACAGGCTGGGACCCTTCGGCGTATCCTACTTAATCATTTGATTCCACGTCCACCTTTTGCACTAGACTACAACCTCCTAAAGAACAGCACTCAGTTGTTTTCCCCCTTTGTATCTGCAAAACCTAGAATAAGGCCAATGAGGGCATAGAGCGGCCATCTGTTGAATGGAAGATGAAAACAGTCACTTATTGGGGGCCAATTTCTTGGATTCCTTTGGGTTCTGAAGCTATTGAGAAACAAACTGATTTATTTTCAGTAAAGTCATTGGAGAGTATGCCTTGGATTTGAGACCAGAATGGCCTTCCTACTCTTGTCCTTCAATTTTGACCCTGAGACTTGCTTGAGCAGAGAACTGGTTATTCAGAATGGACCCTACACTGCCAGTAGCTTGGTGGCTCTTAATCATGGTGCACAGAGAACTCATAAGAAATTCCCAAAAAGAGATAGGACACAGCTAAATGGCAGCCCGTGATGATTTCTGACTCGTGCATATCATGACTCGGGATGTCACCTCACTTCCCAGTGAGAGAGAAGGCAAAGCTTTTCCCTGCTCCTTTCTAGGTAAGACAAAATTCCTGCTTTGTGGGATCGCAAAGGGGCCTAGAGCTCGGGGGCTGGCTTTCCAACAGTATGAGCTGAAGTGAATAGGTGTTAGGATAGAGGCAAGATTTATGTTGAGTCTTGAGGGAAGGGTTTAAACGCCTCGAGAGATAAAGGATCAGTATTTTAGCAGGATCAAACAGCATAATCTGGTGCTGAGCCTAGGCATTTTTCCGGGAGAATGGGAAGAAACAGATATTCTTAGCATTACACCCTTAGCTAAAATCTAGACTTTAAGAAATGGCAGACTGAGATGAAGAAACTGTTCTACAAGGAACGTTGAGGGTCCTAACACCCTAAAAGGATATACTAGTTTAGAGAACAGTGAGGACACATAGTTTAGGATACCAGAGGAGAATCTCTAGTTAAGGCAGACCTGAATTACCTAAGAAGAGAAAAACAGACTCTGTTAGACTGAGGTCATTCCCTTAGCTGGAGCTAACCAAGGAAAACATGGATGTCAATGTTGTTAGCAGTCCTGGAGTCTTCCTCTTCTCAGTCCTTGATTTTTGTGACCTCCTTGGAGTACCCTTATGCATTGAAGATTTTGGCCTCTGCTTCATCTCCCACAATTGCTCCATCTGTGAAGTCATCAATATAAATATCTCATTCTTTCAAGGCGGGACATTATCCTGTTTGAATGTGGGAACATTATCACTGTTCACCAACATCCTGTTCCCCTGTACTTTCATGCACACACACAAAATTATACCTCCTTGTCCCCTTGAAGTTATGTGAGACCATGTGACTTGTTTTGATCCATTTGAGTAGAGATGATATATGTCACATCTTGGAGAAAGTATTGAAGACCTAGTGAGTGTCACTTTATATCACTCTGTCTTGGAGCAACCACAGTGATCTACATGGTGGAACTTATTTCAGTCTGGTTCCCAGAGTGAGAACAACATGGATCAGAGATCACACTCACTTACTAGCCAGCCTGCAGTGAGATATGGCATGAGTGGGACAGACTCTTTTGCCGTCTTTTTTTGTTTTGTTTTGTTGTTTGTTTTTGAGACAGGGTCTCAGTCTGGAGCCCAGTTGGAGTGCAGTGGTGTGATTGTGACTCACTGCAGCCCCAACCTCCCCGGCTCAAGCAGTCCTCCCATGTCAGCCTACAAAGTAGACCACAAGAATGCACTACCATGCCCTGCTAGTTTGTTTATTTATTTTTTATTTATTTTATTTATTTATTTTTTGATACAGAGTCTCTCTCTCTGTCTCCCAGGCTGGCGTGCAGTGGCGTGGTAGCAGCTTACTGCAACCTTTGCCTCCCAGGTTCAAGTGATTCTCATGCCTCAGCCTCCCCAGTACCTGGGATTACAGGCAGGTGCCAGCATGCCCAAATAATTTTTGTATTTCTGGTAGAGATGGGGTTTCACCATGTTGGCCAGGCTGGTCTCAAACTCCTGACCTCAGGTAATCTGCCCACCTTTGCCTCCCAAAGTTCTGGGATTACAGGCGTGAGCCACCACGCCCAGCTGCTAATTGTAGAGCTGGGGTTTTGGGATTTATGTTGCCCATGCTGATCTTGAATTCCTGTGTGCAAGCAATCCTCTCACCTCAGCCTACCAAAGTGCTGAGATTACAGGTGTGAGCTACTGCTTTTTGCTATCTTAAGTCACTGAGATTTGGGGCTGCTCATTACCACCGTGTACCCACGCCTATCCTGACTGGTACACCTACCCAAACCAGCCCAACTCAAGGAGAAAGCATTTGCTATTTTACAATTAAGTATTATATTGGCTGCATTGTTATTGTAGATACCCTTTATCACACTGAAGATGTTTCCTTCTATCCTGATTTGCTGACAGTTTTTTTTGGTAGTGGCAATTGAATGTAAACAAATGCCCTTTTCTGCATCTATTGAGATGATATGTGACTTTTCTCCTTTTTCTGATCAGACAAGAATTATGCTGATTGATTTTTAAATGTTAAATCAACTTTTCATTCTTGGGGTAAACACCACTTCATCATGATGTGATATATTCTTGGATTTGATTTGCCAATATTTTGTTTATAACTTTTTAATAAGATATTATAAACCTTATGCCAATACATTTGAAGTGGACAAAATCACTACTCTATAAAAACACAACTTGCTGAAAATAATACAGGGGAAATTTAAATATCAGAACAGAACTAAATCTGTAATAAAACTTTCCCGTGAAGAAAAGTCTAGGCTCAGATGTCTTCGTAGGTAAAGTCTTCCAAACATTAGAAATAATAATAATCTTCTACAAACACTATCAGAGAATAGGAAGAGACATTTTTTAATGGCTTTATTAAGTTTTTGTATCAGTGTTATACTGATCTCATTAAAAGAATTAGGAAGTATACCAAACTTTGGGAGAGTTTGTGAAGGACTGTTATTATTATTATTATTATTTTGAGACAGAGTTTCGTTCTTCTTGGCCAGGCTGGAGTGCAAAGGTGTGATCTCGGCTCACCACAACCTCTGTCTTCCGGGTTCAAGTGATTCTCCTGCCTCAGCCTCCCAAGTAGCTGGGATTACAGGCATGTGCCACTATGCCCAGCTACTTTTGTATTTGTAGTAGAGACGGAGTTTCTCTGTGTTAGTCAGGCTGGTCTCAAACTCCCAATCTCAGGTGATCCACCTGCCTCGGCCTCCCTAAGTACTGGAATAACAGGTGTGAACCACTGCACCCGGCCAGGACTGTTATTATTGATTAAGTTTCAAGTTTATTGACATAACGTTATTCTCAATATCCTCTTACTATCTTTTCCAGTGTTTGTAGGATCTGTAGTGATACCTCCTTTTTCAATTCTGATTTTGGTAATTTATGCTTGCTTTTTTTTTTTTTTTTTTGAGATGGAGTCTTGCTCTGTCACCCAGGCTAGAGTGCAGTGGCCGGATCTCAGCTCACTGCAAGCTCCGCCTCCCAGGTTCACGCCATTCTCCTGCCTCAGCCTCCTGAGTATCTGGGACTACAGGCTCACGCTGCCACACCCGGCTAATTTTTTGTATTTTTAGTAGAGACGGGGGTTTCACCATGTTAGCCAGGATGGTCTCGAACTACCTGCCTCGACCTCCCAAATTGCTGGGATTACAGACGTGAGCCACCGCGCCCGGCCTGTGCTTTCTTTTTCACTTTTTTTTAATTGGCCTTTCTTGTTTTGTCAGTTTTAAATTAAAAAATAACTTTCGGTTTAATTTTATTTGTTTTCTTTTGATTCACTGATTTTTTAAAATAGTTTTCTTCTGTATACTTTTGGTTTAATTTACTGTTCTTTTCTAGGTTTTGATATAGAGCCTTAGATCATTGATTATATTTACTCACGTATTCTATACTTTATTTTTTATTTCACTTAGGAGTTTCCGATGGAATTAGTTTCCTTTGATGAAGTATTCATCATTTCTTTTATTGCATGCTTTGTAGTGACAAATTTTCTCACTTTGTACTTGTCTGAAAATGTCTTTATTTAGACTTTACTTATGAGTGATTCTTTTGCCGGTTATCAAATTCTATGTCAGTAGGTTTTTTCTTCAGCATTTTGAATATATGATTTATTGTCTTTTGCCCTCCATTGTTTCTGAGCAAAAGATAGCTGCCAGTTCTATTTTTCCTCCTTTTAAGCTTGTACGTTTTTCTTGCCAAACTGCTTTTAAGAGTTTATATTCCCATTCAGAAACCTAACGATGATGTGCATAGGTATAATGATCTGGCCATCTCTGCTTGCTGTGAGTGCTTCTTGGATTTGTATCTTAGGGGCTTTGTTAGTTTTGGAGGATTTTAGTTTTGTCATTTAACCTTGGTTGTGACATTTTCCCCTTCTCCTTACATGATCAAACTCAAATTGCAAAGGCATTAGACCTCATCACTGTGCCCCATCTGGGTTTGACAATACTTCTATGTCTTTTGTTCTTTTTTCTCTCCTTGTTTTTAGTCTGAATATTTTCTTCTGGCCTATCTCTTTTTTAGTCACTTCAGGTCTGTCTGCTATTAAGTACAACCATTAATTTCTTAATATTATTTATTGTGTTTTTTAGTTCTAGAATTATCAGTGGGTTCTCTTTTATGTCTTTCAAATCTCTGCTGAAATTCTCAAAACTTGTCTTTTAATGTCTTCAGCATATTAACCAAGTTCATTTAGAAGGTGTGTTTGGTAACTCCATTATTTAGAAACCCTGTGGGTCTATTTTCATTGTCTATTGTTTCATTTTAAACCTATCTTGTCCTCTAATTTGCCTTTTTGTAAAAAAATTGCATACTGGGTACTATATAGGAAATAGTATAGAGATACTTCGGGGCTTTGGATGATACTATATTTCCTAGAAAGATTTTCCTTCGGGTCTTTGCAGGCATCTGTGCTGGAGGTGATAGGAATCACGCTTCATCTTAAATCCTCACAGAGACTCAAATGGTTTGAAGTCCTGTGAAGGCTGGTCTATATTTCACACTTACTGCTAGAATGTAGCTCTGTGGTGTTCTTACCAAAGCCTGGGTGTTTAGCAAGCCTCCTCCTCTTTGGTAGTTCCTGATGTTCAGTGTTTGTCCCCCCCCGAAGCCTGCGAGTGCTTCCAAAGTAGCTCCTCAGCTTCTTGGAGTCTGCTTTCCTGATGGGCAGGTTCCACTTGCTGTGCCCATTTCTTTGAACTTTCCTTTCTCTCAGATATTTGTCCTGAAGTCCTTTCTTCCTTTGATAGCTCTGTAACTCCTGC
The DNA here is from genome assembly GCF_001698545.2 of Rhinopithecus bieti. Classification (NCBI taxonomy): domain Eukaryota; kingdom Metazoa; phylum Chordata; class Mammalia; order Primates; family Cercopithecidae; genus Rhinopithecus; species Rhinopithecus bieti. The sequence goes on along the minus strand of NW_016828707.1, from coordinate 397,407 downwards.
AAACAGATTTTTCAAAAGTGTATTTTATGCAGTTACATATAGTTTTACTTCGCAGGAAGGTTGACCGAAAATATTCCAGTCCACCAGAAGCAGAACTCCTCTCCTCAGTATTTATCTGTACACGAGTGCCTTCTGTTTTAAAGATAAGCTCTCCCTAATCCCCGTGCTACCTCAGATCTACTACCCAACTCTCCTCACTCTCATAACAGAGCTTCATGAAAAAGCAGTCCACACTTGGTGTCTTCACTTTCTTAGTGATAACATATTCCTCATGTCACTACATCTAGCTTTTCCTCATTTGAATTAAGCAGCTCTGACTAGGAGCTTTTTGTTTTTGAAGGCAGCAGGTAAACTGTAAGTCGTGTCTTTTTGGGACACAAAAAATGAGCCAACTCATGAACCTCACCATCCAGCGGAAGAAATAGAGCATGTACAGTTCCCCTGAAGCTCCTCGAATGTGCTCTGCTCCCTTTCCCGTTTTTGAACTCCTACACAATACAGTGTTTAGTTTGTTTTTTGTTTTTTGAGACAGAGTTTTGCTCTGTCACCCAGGCTGGAGTACAGTGGTGCAATCTCGGCTCACTGCAAGCTCCGCCTCCCGGGTTCAGGCCATTCTCCTGCCTCAGCCTCCCGAGTAGCTGGGACTACAAGCGCCCGCCACCTCGCCCGGCTAACTTTTTGTATTTTTAGTAGACGGGATTTCACTATGTTAGCCAGGATGGTCTCGATCTCCTGAGATCGAGATCCGCCCACCTCAGCCTCCCAAAGTGCTGAGATTACAGCGTGAGCCACCACGCCCGGCCAGTTTTTATTGTTTTTGAAATTTATAAAGTGGTAGCATGTTTAATATAGTTTTGTATAGTTTGCTGTTTTCACTCAAGATTGCACTTCTAGAATTCATCCATGCTGCTGTGAGTAACTGCCATCTATTGATTTTCATTACTGTTCCATTCAGTTACTGTAGCGTAACTCATTTATTTTTTCTTCGGACCCTGATTGTACTGTACTGCTTCTGGTTTTTTACTATTATGAACCATACGGCTGTGAACAATTTTGTGTATGTCTCCTATTGCACATATATCAGATTTTCTCTAGGATAAATGCCACAAGAGAACTGCTAGGTCATAGTATAGGTATGTGTCCAAATTTTATAAAATGATGGCAAATTGTTTACCAACGTGATCATATTAATTTATACTCTGACAAGCCATGCGTAGGCATTTCCATTGCTCTACATCAGCATTGTTCTATAGAAATGTGACTCAGTCGACAAATGGGAACCACATATGTCATTTTTAATAATACATTTTATTTAACTGAACATACCCCAAATATTACCTTTCTTTCTTTTTTTTTTTTTCCTTGAGAGAGTCTCACTCTGTCACCCAGGCTGGAGTGCAGTGGCGCAATCTCGCTCACTGCAAGCTCCACCTCCCGGGTTCATGCCATTCTCCTGCCTCATCCTCCCGAGTAGCTGGGACTACAGGTGCCCCCCACCACACCTGGCTAATTTTCGTATTTTTAGTAGAGACGGGATTTCACCATGCTGGCCAGGCTGGTCTCGAACTCCTGAACTCAAGTGATCCACCTGCCTTGACCTCCCAAAGTGCTGGCGAAATATTATCATTTCATTGTGTAATAAACCTCAGCATTGTTGAGATATTTTACATTAGTTTATTCACACTGTGTCTTTGAAATTGAGTACATATTTTACACTTGCAGCATGTCTTAATCTGGGTTAGCTACATTTAAAGTGTTCCAAACTCACATGTGGCTATTAGCTAACTTATCGAACAGCATACGTTTATTTTCTTGCCAATATTTACGACTGTTGACTTTTCATATTTCCCAATTGATTGAGCATGCAATAGTATTTCATTGTTTTAAATTGCATTTTGTCACTATTGAGGTTGAAGAGTCTTTATATATTAAGTTCCCAGTCATGTTTCTGGTTTTGTGAAGTTCCTGTTCATAACTGTTATTTTTTTAATTAGAAGTCTGTCTTCTTTGATTGACTTGTAGCTCTTTATATAGTCTACATGACATTTCCTTGTCAGTTATGTGTTGCAAATATTTTATTCTATTTTGCAATTTCACTTTTCAAGCCCTTTATGGTATCTGTTGACATCATAAATGTCTTCATTTTAATTTAGTAATACCCATTAAACTTTCCTTGTGGTTTATATTTTGTGTGTAAATATGTATATGCATAAATATATATATTTATATACAAAATATTATATTATGTATAAAGTATTAATATGATGTATTTTATAATATATACATAAAAAAGGGGGGGGGTGATTTATATATTATATATTTATATAAATATAATACAATTATGTATAATATATAAAAATATATTTCTCCATAAGAAAACCTTCTCCACCTTAAGATTTATGCATATTGTTTATTGATGCAATATTTCCTCTTAGTTTTGGTGACATTACTCCCTCCAAGGTTTCCCCCTGCTTTTCTGGCTGTTCCTTCTCCTTCTTTGCAAGGCTGGCTTCCTCTCACTTGCAACGAAGGCTGGAGTTCCTCAAGGTTGAGCAATTGGACCTCTTACTTAGCTTTCTGTACTATCTCCCTAGGTGATCTTGTCAACCTCTGCATGTTCAGTCACTCTGTATCAGACAGGGTGCAGTCAGGACTCAGAACCTACACCAGTTTTCAAAAAGGGAAAATGTAATTCCAAGAACTGTCAACTGGTAAAATGGTTAATTACTAAGTAGAGTCAAAGAGGGCTCTAGGAGGTATAGAAGCAGCAACTTAAGCAAAACACCTAATCTTTCTAGGGCTGAGGAAGAGTGAACACGTGAAAGAACTCAGAAACTTAGAAGGTGGCCCCCTTTTCCACGAAGTCTGTGATTCAGATGTCTCTGGAGAAGACATTGTTGCCAGAATAGGCAGTGTTTTGGCAATGCCTAACACAAGGCCAGCTGGAAAAGGAGAAATGTGTACAGGGTCCAGCTCCAATATCACAAATCTGATTTGGAGCTGAGAGTCAATAAATTAATAACTGTCATATATTTCTATATGACAGTGACTCAGTAATTTTTTCTTTTCTTTTTTTTTTTTGGAGACAGAGTCTTGCTCTGTTGCCCAGGTTGGAGAGCAGTGGTGCGATCTTGGCTCACTGCAACCTCTGCCTCCTGGTTTCAAGCAATTCTCCTGCCTCAGCCTCCCAGATAGCTGGGATTACAGGCATGCACCACCACACCTATCTAATTCTTGTATTTTTAGTAGTGACGGGGTTTCACTATGTTGGCCAGGCTAGTCTCAAACTCCTGGTCTCAAGTGATCTGCCCACCCTGGCCTCCCAAAGTGCTGGGATTACAGGTGTGAGCCACCATGCCCAGCCAGACTCAATAATTTTTACCTTAATTCATATTTCTCCTCTGATTTCCAAACTTCCAGTTTCCTATTTATAATTCCATTTGGATATCTCAAAAGAATTATTATCTCAAATTCAACATGACTTCACTGAACTAATTTTCTTCCAGAATTTCCTAGTTTTGTGTGTAGTGTCATTATCCGTTCAGTTACAGAAGCCAACATGTCTCAGGTTTTTCCCTTATCCCCCTAAATCCAATTAAGCACCTGGCTATGTCAATTTTGTCTCCTAAATAGCTCACAAATCTGCCCCTCTTTCCAACCACACCAACCTCAATTCAAACATCACGTTTCATGTGGACTCCCCTGGGCTTCCTGACTGGCCTCCCTGTCTTCTCTTGCACTTTCAGAATATCCCCCACCCAACAGCTAGAAAATAGCTTCAAATCACAAGTATGATCGTGTCAGTTCCTTGCTTAACATTTTTCAATGGCTTCCATTGCTCTCCGGACAAAGATTATAACCTGTAATACATCCTTCAAAACCCTGTGTAGTCTAAAACCTGCCTAGCTCTCCCACCTCATCGCAAGCTGTGTTCCCCTTCACTGTGTGTGTTCAATTAGTCACTGCACTTCAAGTTTTCAGCCAAATCTCTAGCAGATGACAACTGTCCCATAAATTTAGCTATTTCTTACTCTTTTTTTTTTTTGAGACAGAGTCTTGCTCTGTTGCCCAGGCTGGAGTGCAGTGGCCGGATCTCAGCTCACTGCAAGCTCCGCCTCCCGGGTTCACGCCATTCTCCTGCCTCAGCCTCCCGAGTAGCTGGGACTACAGGCGTCCGCCACCTCGCCCGGCGAGTTTTTTGTATTTTTTTTTAGTAGAGACGGGGTTTCACCGTGTTAGCAAGGATGGTCTCGATTTCCTGACCTCGTGATCCACCCGTCTTGGCCTCCCAAAGTGCTGGGATTACAGGCTTGAGCCACTGTGCCCGGCCTATTTCTTACTCTTGTAATCAGTGTTATTATTCATACTCTTCAACCACACAGCCATTCTTTCAGTTTTTAAAAAGTTTACTCCTGCCTCAGGACCTTACTGTGTGTTGTTCTCTCGATCTGAAACACTCTTTCCATCTTACCCCATTTGCCTCGGTCATCTCCCTCTTATCTTTCTTCAAGATGCCTTATCTGCTTCCTAGACTGGGTAATTCCTCCTAGAAGGCCCCCTGAAATTATCACATGCTCATTCATAGCATTGAACACAGTTGTAATTCTGCATTTACTCTTGTGGCTATTTCATTAAGTCAGTATATTAGTCTGTTTTCACACTGCTAATAAAGACATACCTGAGACTGGGTAATTATTAACGGAAGAAGCTTAATGGACTCACAGTTCCATGTGGCTGAGAAAGCCTCACAATCATGGTGGAAGGCAAAAGGTACATCTTGCATGGCAGCAGGCAAGAGAGAATGAGAACCAAGTGAAAGGCTTTCCCTTATAAAACATCAGATCTCATGAGACTTATTCCCTACCATGAGAACAGTATGGGGGAACCGCCCTCATGATTCAGTTATCTCCCCCCAGGTCCCTCCCACAACACGTGGGAATTATGGGAGCTGCAATTCAAGATGAGATTTGGGTGGGGACACAGCCAAACCATATCAGTCAGTCACCCCCACAAGACCGTAATCGCCACAAGGACTGGGTCTATGGCTCTTGAGGTGTCTCCTGTGGGCCCCACTGCTTTAGAAAGTGTCTATCATTGTAGCTGCTGGTTCTTAAGTATCAGAAAAGACTAAGAAAAATCACTGTGTAACCTTATAAAGGTTACAGGTTCCTTCCCAGTATCTAAAGGAGAAAGCCTAGGGAAAGGGAAAATAAAATTATACTTAATAAACACCTACTATGGGCCAAACATTTTTTATACATAATATTATATGATCTTTACTTTTATTTTTATTTCAATAGCTTTAAGGGTACAAGTGTGTATTAGTCCATTCTCAGACTACTATAAAGAAATACCTGAGACTGGGTAATTTATAAATAAAAGAGGTCTAATTGGCTCATGGTTCTGCAGGCTGTATAGGAAGCATGATGACTTCTAGGGAGGCCTCAGGAAACTTAACAATCATGGCGGAAGGCGAAGTGGAAGCAGGCACATCTTACATGGCTGGAGCAGGAGGATAAGAGAGAGGGAGGAGGTGCCACACATTTTTAAACAACCAGATCTCATGAGAACTCTATCATGTGAACAGCACCAAGTGGGAAGTCCTCCCTCATGATCCAGTCACCTCCCACCAGATCCCACCTCCAACACGGGGGATTATAATTCAGCATGAGATTTGGGCAGGGACACAAATCCAAACCATATCAAAGTGGATGAATTGTGTAGATTACTTTCAATGGCAAAAACCACAGTAACTTTTGCACCAACCTATACAATTCATCCATTGTAAGTTAACTTTCAATGGCAAAAACTGCAATAACTGTGCACCAACCAAATATAATGGTGAAGTCTGGAATTTTAGTGTACCAGTCACTGAGGTAGCATACATTGTACCCAATATGTAATTTTTCATCCTTCACTCCTTTCCCATTCTCCCCCCGTCTGAGTCTCATGTTCATTATACCACTCTGTAAGCCTTTGCGTACCTGAGCTCCCACTTACAAGTGAGAACATACAACATTTGGTTTTCCACTCCTGAGTTACTTCACTTAGAATAATGGCCTCCAGTTCCAGCCAAGTTGCTGTTATCTAATGTTTAGAATAACAGTGTGAGAGAGGTTTTGTTCGCTCCATTTTATACCTGGAGATATTGGGATTTCCAAGAGGTTAACTAAGTGGTCTCAGGTGATATAATTGTGCTTGGTCTCACTTCTTTCTGTATAACTGAAAAGCTCTTTCCCTCAAGTTGGCCTTTCCCAAAACTCAGTAATTTGCATCCCACCTGCAGAATTATTATTATTATTTTTTACTATAGCCATGTACTACCTGTACTATTGTTTAATACTTTTCTGTATCTTGACCATGACTTTAATAGAATTCTTTTGCAAGGAAACTTTATGTTTCTGCTTTAAATTGGAGCCAGATTGTGACTACTATAAATAGAAAACGAAATAAAAATTAAGATGGATGCAAAAAATGATATTCAGTGTAGTAAGATTTTTTCATTAACATATTCATTATTTGCATAGTTACCTATTGTGTGTGCATATGTATGTGGCAAGAACACATAAGACCTACTCCCTTAGCAGATTTCCAGTGTATAGTATGTTATTATTAACAGCAGCCACGATGATATTATTAACCTTTTGTAGACCTTTAGTTTGCGACTTGTTCCATGGATAATTTTGCAATGGATTTGTAAATGTGTGAATGAGCAGTAGTGCTGCATGGCAGTTGTACAGCTGCAGCGTTGGAGCTGTGGAGAGGTCTGCAAGGTATGCCAAGCTTAGGGGTTTGTGTTTAGTTCAAGGTAATGACAGGTTTTTTTTTTTCTTTTTTTTTTTTTTTGGAGATGGAGCCTCACTCTGTCGCCCAGGCTGGAGTGCAGTGGCATGATCTTGGCTCACTGCAAACTCCGCCTCCCAGGTTCACAACATCAGGTTCTTGAGGGAGTTTGAGGGAGTTTGAGCCCCACACTTTCTTTTTGACACTGGAGCTGCAGCATGTGTGCTTTTAGGCAGCTCTCTAAACTACGTTCCACCTTCCAACCCAGCTTAGAGATAGGCTATGGGCCTTGTGCTTATGTGTATCTGTGATGTACCAGGACCCCTGTCCAGGTCCATCATGGGATCTTTCAGCAGGGATGCGCCTGACATAGTGTAGTGGTTAAGAGCACAGACTCTGGAGCCTGGTGTTGAAAGCTGCCTCTGCTACTTCCTAGCTGAGTGATCTGTGTAAGTTTCTTCACCTCTCTGACGCTCAGTCTCCTCATCTGTAAAATGAGGGTTAAATGGTACTTCATGCATTGGTGTCAGTACTAAATGAGTTAATGTATGTAAAGTGCTTACACAGTCTGGCAGTAATAAATACTATATAAAGTTTATTAACATTTTATGACTGAAGATTCTATGTGGAGGTCAAAGGTACAGATTTTGGGATCACACAAGTCTGGGTTCAAATCCTGCCTTTTCTGTGTGTTGACTATGTCACCTTGGACCAACAACGTATCCTCTCCAAGCCTCAGTTTCTTTTGCTGAAGAATGGGGATGCACTCTGACATGGTCCTTGTGAGGATGGAGTGAGGTAAACATATGTCGATGGCTTCGTCATACAGTGTGCAGCACTTAGGAGGATGCCTGACTCAACACAGGAGGCACAAAACATGGAGAGAAGGCAGGCAAGGGGCTGCTGTTTATTCAGCCAGAAGAAGGTGGCTCTGGCTTCCTCCCAGCTAACATTCCATCCCAGCTGTCAGGCGGTTCTTTCTCATTTCCATTCTCCTAGGAAACAGCACATTCCGATGGACTCTGCCCTCAAAGCTTCTTTGGCTGAAACCTCATGCTACCTGTCAGGAAGGCGGAGGCCTGTTCTTAGAAGCCTGACTCTGGCAAGTCGTGTGGAACTGGTGGTTGGGGAGCAGCGTCCTCTTGTCATGTTGTTGCTGCTGATGTGGATCAAGCTGACTTTTGTGTCCTGGAGTGTTGTTCTTGCTGTATTTCTTGGCATCCCCTATGGAGAGACTGGGGCCTGGAATGGGGTCTTAGGGAGTATTAGATAATGAGCCCCTGTCCTTTAGAAAATGTCTGTCATTTTAGGTGCTTGAGGGGAAAACAAGGAAAGCCCTTGGATGCCTAATGCGAGGTGGAATTTGGACGCAAAGACACGAATAAGAAAGGATGTGGTAGAGTTCCTTGGCGGTTCCATTCTCTTAGAGCACCATCACTCCCTTTCTGTGTTTGAAGCAAGTTATTCTGGTTGGAACAGAACATGCAACCTTTTAGAGCCATCAGTATTCCGAGCACCGAACTGTAGATAAAACCCACTCATTTTGCACTCCCTTTGGATCTGGCAGAACCTCCTGAGTCCACAGAAGGCCATTCCACAAGAAGGCGTTCCTAGGCATGCAAATGGAGGAATGGTTGATGGGTGCACTGAGCGTATAACCTCTGCTTCTGTGCATGCTCCATGGTAATCGCTTCCAGAGCAAAATCTCAAAGACAGAAGAGCAATAGCAGATCATTAAAACAAGCACTGGGCCCTCCTGAATGCAGAATGCTGTATGCACAGGTTGCAGATCCCTGAAGCTGGCTTTATTAGTAGAAAATGAGGAGACACTTAATGGTTTTTAATATGGGGAGCGATGTGACCAGGTTTTCAGTTTGGAATGATCATGCTAGGTGCAGACTGAAGGATGGTTTGGCAGGGGAAGAAATTGGTCACCAGGAAAACATGTTAGCTCCACAAGAAAGAGGAGGGCTACAAACGCCCATACTATTGGCTATGTTTGTATATATGGATACAGTTACTTTTAACCACTATACATTGATGTACATATGAACAAAAAATATGCCTACAGATGCTTGACAAGCCTTCCATCTCCTTGATCCTGTGGAAAATGCCAGTGAGTTCTCACTTATAGGAAATAAATCTTATCAGACTCAACATAATTGTGCTGCAGCAGAATCCTCTACTGTTCATTTAAGTGGTATAAGATATTTATAAATTCCATTTAAAATGTAATTATTTTTAAGCACACTTTCCAAACAAAATCGAAAAGTCATTGCATGTCATATTTAATAAGTTTCAACACAGTTTCTTAACCCTTCTCTCCAGAGTATAATTACGCCATCAGTCTTCCCGGAGAATCAAAGGAGCTTAGCAGAACACACCTTTCATGCATTAAGCAGAATTATGCTTGCTTAGGATTTGCATTTGAAAGTGATTTGCATTGGCATTTTATTTCTTCCAGAAAATAACAAATGTTTCTGATCTTTCTGAGGTATCATGGTCTTAAACTGTGGCCATAAATCTTTCAGAACTTATATTTTCCAGTTCCTTTAATTTCTGTGATGTCATGGGTAGGGAGAGAAACAAAACTGTAATTTAGAAACATTTTTTTTTTCTTAGGCAGAAAACAAAACACAAGATCAGGCCCTGGCCTGCAGGTTGCCAATTTGATTTGTTTCTTGTCTTACACCCCCTAGTGACCCATGTGTGAGATGCCCCGACTCCTCATCTTTCTGGATGCATTTATCTCTTTGTAATTAATGGGAATACAGTCTGTTTGTAATTAATGGGAATATAGTGTTAGATTCTGATATAAATTTATGACTGAAACCTATAGGGCAGAGGTTCTCAAATAGGGTGTTAGTTTGGGATGAGTTTAAAGTAATAGTTTTTTCAAATACCACTAGTATATTCTATGCTGACAACTCTCTCTTTGTTGTTGTTGTTTGTTTGCAGGCTCAACTGGTTCCCTGCAGACTCAAAATTTTAATTGGCAACCCCACATTTTTACATGGGAATCTAGTAGAAACCTCCAATTGCACTCTTTGCTTCTCTTCCTATCCCTAAATGTACCTGTTCCTCAGTCTTTCCTACTTTAGCAAGTAGAGATTGCATTCCTTCAGTTGCTCAGGCTCACACTTTAGAGTCATCCTTGACTCTTTTCTCTTCCTTGCACATTGCAAAAAACCCCTTACCTCGCTCTTGTCATTCATGTCCCTTCACTCTCGTCTTTCAACCTCATCATTTCAACACCAAGACACTGAGAAATCTAGAACAGGAGGCCAAACAGACTCACCGCTGTCTTTTGTCTCAGGCTTCCACTCCCAATTCTGTTTATTTGCAATCGTTTGGAATTTATTCAGACTTATAACTCAGCATTTGATCTACCTTGGTAAACATGCCATCTTCACTTGAAAGGAATATATATCCTATAGCTACTGGTGTAGTGTTTCATAAATCTCACTTAGGGTAAGTCTCCCATATCCTTATGGAGTTTTTTTTCTTTTTAAAAAGATAATTACTGAGAAAAAAGTGTTAACATATTTATGTATGATTGTGAATTTTCTATTATATTTTATTTTGTCAGTGATTATGTATTTTTAAATTCTGTTAATAATTATATGCACATTTAGGATTACTGTGTGCCTGATGAATTGACCCTTTTATCATTATAAAGTATTCTCTTTATCTCTGAAAATACTGCTTGTTTTGAATTTGGCATGGCTGCTATTAATATGATCACAGCAGCTTTTAAATTTACTTGTATCTTTGAATACAAGCGTTACTTTAAATAGCATATAGTTGGATCTTCCTTTTGTATTTTGCCTGGAAACCTCTGCCTTTTAATTAGAGTATTTGGTTTATTTATATTTAATATGATTATTGATGTGTTTGGATTTAATTCTACCGCCTTGCTCTCTGTTTTCTATTTGTTTTCTGTGTTCTTTGCTCTATTTTTCCTTTTCGTATTTTTTGTTAATCTAATGATTTTTAAAAATTTGATCACAACTATTGGCTTTTAAGCTGAAGATGCTATAGGGATTTACAACATACATCTTTAATTTATCACAGCCTTACTTGCCTTATTATGCTACTACAAATGAAAGTTTAAAAACTTATAATAGTATAATTCTATTTTCCCATTTGTTTTCTTATTTTGTAATATATTTTTATTTCTACATGTAATATAAAACTCACCATATGTGATTGTTATTTTTTCTTTAAGTACCAGGTTTTCTTAGAAAAGAAAATGTTTTGTATCTACCCACATATATAACGTTTCCAGTGCTCTTAATTACTTCCTATGGATTCAAAATTTTATCATATATTATTTGTCTTCAGCCTGAATAATTTCTGTTACTATTTCAGATAGTACAGTCCTGCTAGGATCAAATATTTTCAGCTTTTATTTAATTAAACATCTTTATTTCACTGTCATTTCTTTTTTTTGAGACGGAGTCTCGCTCTGTCGCCCAGGCTGGAGTGCAGTGGCCGGATCTCAGCTCACTGCAAGCTCCGCCTCCTGGGTTTACGCCATTCTCTCGCCTCAGCCTCCCGAGTAGCTGGGACTACAGGCGCCCGCCATCTCGCCCGGCTAATTTTTTGTATTTTTTTAGTAGAGACGGGGTTTCACCGTGTTAGCCAGGATGGTCTCGATCTCCTGACCTCGTGATCCGCCCGTCTTGGCCTCCCAAAGTGCTGGGATTACAGGCTTGAGCCACCGCGCCCGGCCTTCACTGTCATTTCTGAAGAATATTTTCACTGGACATAGAATTCTCGGTTGATTTTTTTTTTTGGCAATTTGAAGGTATCATTCCATTATCTCCTTGACTTTGTTTTTTCTGATAAGTCAACCATCATTCAAGTAGTTGTTCTTCTGTAGGTAATATGTTTTTTTATTCCTGAATATTTCTTTTTCCTTTATCAGTTTGCCTATGATATATCAAGATGTGGTTTTTTTTTGCTGTTATTCTTCTTAGGGTTTGCAGAGCCTTTTGGATTGTGGATTGATATTTTAAATCAAATTTGGAAGATTTTCAGCCAATATTTTTTCTATTTTCTGCCACATTCTCTCTCTCGTCTCACACATCCCCCACCCTTTTATTTGTCTCTGTCTTCCTTTTAGAACTTCAGTAACATGTATTTCAGAACACTTGATAGCATTCCATAGACTCCTGGAGATTCTGTCCATTTGTGTGTGTACCTATGTATATGTGTGTGCATGAAATATATTTTCTTATTTGGCTTCAGTTTGGATACAGTTTTTATTGATCTATCAAGTTCACAGATCCCTTCTGCATTGTCCACCTTTCTCTTTCTAGTCAATGAATTTTAAAATTTGAGATATTTATTTTCTAGTTCTAAGACTTGCATTTTCCCTCCAAATTTTCTATATCTCTGCTGAAACTCCTCATGCCTTTGTCCACTGTATTTATTTTTTTCCTACAAATTCTTTAAAAATTCTGCTAATTTCAACATCTTAATGATGTTGGGTCTCTGTCTATGGATGTTGTTTTCTTTACCATGGAGCACATTCCTCTGTTTCTTGGCATATCTAGTAATTTTCTTTGTATGCTAGATATTGTAGATGGTATATTATAGATGATATCATTTGTAAAGCACTAAACACATGTCTGGCACAATAAATATTAGCTAACATTATCATTTCAGAATGTTTTAATGAATACTACACTATTTTATTCAATGAACTTTTTATTTCAGATATCCCTCAGTTATGTGATTTCTAATTGATTATCTTCTTCTGAAGAGTGTTCAGTTTTATTCCACTAGGAAATCAATTTCTGGAAGTTCATTTTGATCTTTAGATATGTGGTTTTAGGCTTTGTTAGAATGGGTCTCTTTTGGTTTTGCTTTTCATTCTAGAGTGTATCCTTCTCTTCTGGGACTTGGTACTTACTCTTACTACACTTAATTTGAACTTAAAACTCTATGTCTGCAACACTGGGCAGCTACTGAAATCTCTACTAAGCTCTTTCAGTTTTTCACCCGTTGTTTCACTGGGCTCCTTGGAGTTTCACCCCATGTATACCCATTTCAAGAGACCACCAGGAATTTGAGGGGAGCTTGTATGCACATTTTGGGCACTGAAATTAATTTTTGTGTATTGTTATTTCTTTAGTATGAATTCCCAACAATGTTATTATTGGAATAAAGGGTATAAATGTATTTATAATTTATAGCTCATAAGACATTGGCATTCCATTTTTCTTAAGTTTTGTTACCACCAGTACAGCACAAGTGTGATCATTCTGCCATAACTTCTCGTCAAAAAAATTTTAACATTGTTGAATTTGTTTTCTTAATTTGGTGCATTTTAAATGAAACCTGAAGGTTTTATTAATGTCCATGACATTAATTCCTTGACAGTGTCACTTTTATTCACTTTTTTATATGTCTTCTGTGAAAATCACCTTATAAATGTTTCTCAATCTTTTGCTGTGTTTTGATTTCTTAAAAATATATCTAAGTATGTTCATAATTCATTTCAGCCAGTAACCCTTGTGTCCATCTTGTGTGTAATTTTATTTTCTCCTTCTTTTAATATTAGTTTATCTTTGGATAAATTGAATCTTAACCAAATTTAGTTTTGGTGCAGCATTTTGATTCTTTATATTAAAATACATGCTTATTATAAAAAAATTTGAAGAATTTAGGAAACCTGAAAATGTTGTCAATAATGGTCGTTTTGATAGATTTCTTATTGCCTTCTTTTCAAGCACAGGTTTTTTTTCTTTATTCTGCAGATTCACTTTTTATTCCACTTTCCACTTAACAATGTCATATAAACATTCTCCTGTTCTTTCAATAAATATGTATTACTTTGTCTCTACCTTGCACAGTGCAAGGGTCCATGTAATTACATGTTTGCCTGATCGTTTCAGTTTTTGCTGCATAACATAGCAGCCCAAAATTCGTTAGCATATAGCAATAAGCATTTATATGTTGCTCATGCATCTATGGGACTGTAGCCCTGGCTGGAAATGCAAAATTAACATGGACTAAGTGCTCCTCATGGCAATGGCAGAAGTGCTAAGAGGATAAGCCCAGCTGTACAGGACATGTCACATTTCTGCTTGTATCATGTCTGTTACCATTTCATTGGCTGAAGAAAGTCACACGACGAAGAGAACCCAAAGTCAAGGGTGGGGAAGCATACTGTGCTGACCAAGAGTCGACGGCATCCATGTGAATGTAGAGTACGACTACGGAGGAGTGAAGAATTGGAACAAATAATCCAATCTACCCTAATAATAGATTAATATTCTATTTTAATAATTGCATATTATCCTAAGGAGATACTGTAATTTTCTTCACTTGTCCCCTATTTTGGGGGCATTTAGCTTATTCCTAGTTCCTCTTTCTCATAAATGATGCAAAATTGATCATGTTTGCTTATAAATTTTTTACCTTGCATTCATGATAATTTCCTTACAGTTGTCAATTCCCCAGAGTAGAATTACTAGACAAAAGCATAGGGGCATTTTTAATGTCTTCTGAATCACAATTTGTTGCTCTTTATTGCTGACAAGCATTTTTTCTACATTGTTTTTTCATTGACTAGTAAATACTGCATATTCACAGGACTGATCTATACCAGCGTAACCTGCATTTCGCTTCTTTTCAGCTAATGCTGTGGAAAATGTACTAAAAATATGTTGAATTTTAAGTTGATGAACTCTGTACATGGTAATTACAGGTTGAAAATGGAAATGATGATAAACTTCGCATGTATAAATCTTTGCCACAGTTACAGTGGCCACAATTTTGAGAGCAGATACCGATATCATAGGATCCTTGGACTTTTTTTTGTAACTAAGTCTGGATCAAAAGAGAAATATTTATTCCATCGTTGTAAAATTTTACTAGGCAGTGAATTTTCTTCCTTTGTATTGTTATGGAAAGTTTAGGTCACTGGGGGAAGAAGTTCAAAGAGGAGAGACAAAGGGAGGCTTCCTTGGTTCAGGCCTCATCTGCAGTGATAGCCTCTCGACAGACTATGCTTTTATGTGGAGGGCTCCAGATTACCTGAGATACATCCCAGAACTGTAAGTGCCATGTGGGCAAGAACCTTTTCTGCTACATTTCTTTCTGTACATGCAGCAACTAGAAAACTGTGTGGCAGTCATTCCTTTTTATGTAATATTTGTTGAATGAATAAACGAGTCTGCTAGTGTACCGAACATTTAATATGGTCTCCCATGTCAGTTTACCAAAGAGAGACAAAGTGGAATATCAGCAGAAGTATTATCTTACTACCTTGTCCATGTCCCTGCTGCACGGAGGCATTTCCTTTTTTAGTTCAACCCTCTTGATGGTGCTTCCTTATCCCCCAGTCTCACCCTAGGCATTCAGATGTCACTGCCGTTCCACAGTTTCCCCAACCAGCTGTGAAGGCAGACACCCACTGAACTCAAAACAGCTTTGGAATTCTCTGTAAGACACTTCCAGGAAGCTTCTCTGCAGCAATCAGAATGGGTACTTGAGGTAGAGCCTCTCCCTCGCTGACCCCATTGCACAGCCTTCCTGTGGGTACACCTCCCCAGCCGTTTTCCCCAGATCTCTTCTCTTCTCCCTTGCAGCCAAGGTTAGATGCTCAAAATACCTCTTATCTATTTCCTAGCCTAAGACACCTGGCAGCTTTATATAACAACTCCAATACCATGCAATCCATAGCAAAGAGGCAGCGGGGGAAGGCAGGAAATCAGATTTCCCTTATGACATCAGGGAGTCTTAGAGCCCTGGAGAATCCCAAACATTTTAACAGTTTCAAGCCTATTTTAGGGCAGACTCTATGGCAGGAGCTCCTATCCTGTAGGATGCTTTTGTCTTCAGGTAATAAAAAAGGCAACAAATAATAACTTAAATTGTGAGGATATTTCTTGTGTAATTAACAAGAAGTCCAGAAGGAAGTGGCCCAGGATGCAATAATGTCTTTTAAACCCTGGTTCTTTCTGTCCTGCTGCTCTGTTGTCTGATTATGGCCTTTTTCACATATCTCTTCTCTCAACATCTCAACATGGCTGCCACAGCCCCCACAAATCCCCACATGACAGTGTCCAGAGCAGGAAGAGCTGAAAGGAGGAAAGGGGCCTTTTCTTCTCTTGCCTCTTTTATCAGGGGGCACAATACTTCCTGGAAGCTAGGTGCAGACTTACCCTTGCAACTCATAAGTAGGTCGTGTGTCCACAGTCTGGACCAATCACTGGCCAAAACGTATTGGACTTCCATATTTCTCCTGGATTGACAAGGATTCACTCTCTAGAACTTTGTCAAAGAAAACCAGGAAGAAATTAGAATGGCTTTAGGGTAGAAAAACTAGGGTCTGTTAGCCTGAAAAAACAAAACAAAGACTAAAACAAAACAAACTGACATGGTATGAAAAGAGAAAGCTAAAAATTCAGGTAAAATGCAAGGCCACATTATTGTGAAGTTAATATGTGCAAGGTGGATCTTTCCCAGTAGCCAAATATTGATACATTCTGGGGGTCTAGAATGTTGGGGATTCAACTACATCTGAACCTGTTTGAGCTCTGCATATTCTGTCTGGCATCTCCTGGTGGCATTTGTTCACTCTAATTTAAGTATTGCTTGGGATGCCTCCTTGTTGGATTCAGACAGAATTTTGGGGACTGATGGAGCACCCTCTACCTACCTACTTCCCAAGTCAAGGTTGCCAGAGTTTCCCTGCCTGGCCTTGGCCTCCCCTTTTCTCCCCTGCCCACCTTTCCCAGAAGACCCCCTCCACCCTCTATTACTCCTCTCCCAGAAGATCAAACTCTGCCTTTGAGAAGGGGGCCAGCGCAGGGAAAAGAGTGTCATAGTGAAACTGATGCTAGCACAGGTTTTAGAGTATTTCAGTTTCTGTCACAACCACCCATGAAATTAGAATAACTATCTCTGTTAAAAGTAAAATGTTTTTTAAATATAAAATGAAAGTAAAAATGTTGACAACGCTGCAGTTAGAAGAAAAAAGCATTCTCACCACCCAGAGACAATTGTTATGCCTTAGCAATTCCTCTCCAAACTTCTTCTAGTCAACTTTTTTTGTTTTCTAGTCACACTGCATTACATTTTGTATTGCCAGAATATGTTTTAAACTCTTAACAATGTGTAATGGCTGCAGAATACTCCATCGTTGGGGCATACAGTAATTTATTTAACTATATTCCTATTGTTGGATGTTTGGGCTCTTTCCAGTGTTTTATTTTTAGAACTAAGAATGTATAAATTGTATACATAAAACTTTGCACTTTTTGTTGTTTTCTTAGTATAAATTTATTGAAGGGAAATTTACAAGGTGAAATTTATAAGCATTTTCTAACAGTCTTGACTTTATTCCCAAATTATTATTCATAAAATTTATGCCAGTGCTTGGCTTACCACATCCTGGCCAGCAAAGAGACATTTTAAAGTTTGGCTCATTAAGAAGGCAAAATTTCAATCTCATTGGTTTAAATGAGACTCTTGTTGCTTAGAGAGTTAGAAAATTTTCATACATGGTTATTACTATGTGTCTAAAACTGAAATCTTTACCTTCACCCTTAAACAGCTGCTGCCTGCAGTTAATGGAAACTCCATCTTTCCAGAGGCCCAGGTCAAAATTCTGGGGTCGTCCTTGATGCTTTGATTTCTCTTCCACCCCTCATTTCTCACTCAGTCTATGATGAATCCCTCTGCATGACCCCCACTGTTCCCAGCTGGGCCAGGCCACTGTGCTGTTTTGTCTGAGTCACTGCAGTAGTTTCCTGATTGGTCGCCCCACAGCCAGGTCTCAGCACAGCAGCCAGGGTCTTCTCATTACACCGTAACTAAGATCACGTTACTGCAGTGCACAGAACCCTCTGTGGCTCCCTGTTACTCTCAGTGAAGAAGCCCAAGGATCAAATTCTCCAAGGCCCTTTATGATCAAGCCCCTGCCACTTCTCAGACACCATTGTCTTCCACTTTCCCCATCACTGTCTTGCTGGACCTTGTATATACCAAGGCCATACCTCCCTCAGGACCTTTGATCTCATTGTCTGCTGCTGTCACATTTGCTTTCTTGCTGTTCTTTGAACACTCAGGTGCTGCCTCAGGACATTTGCACTTGCTTCTCCTCCACCTGAAAGTATCTTTCCCAGATACTTGCATGACTACTTCTTCCTTGCTTTTTTTAGATCTTTTCTGAACGTCATTTTCTCAAGGAGCCCTTCTCTGGTTTTCCTTTCTCAGCTTTTCACTCTTGCTGATATTTCACTTTGCACCTAGCTAGTATATGGTTTTCTTATTTATCTTAAATGTCATTTACAACCCCACTAAAATTAAGCTATTATAAGGCAGATATTTTTTCCAACTTTATTGAGATAATTGACAAATAAAAATTGTACATATTTAAGGGGACAATGTGATATTTCAATATACATACACATTGTGAAATGATTATCATAATCAAATTAATTAACATATATATCACCTTACATAGTTACCTTTTTTGTGTGTATGGTGGGAAAACTTGAGATCTACTCACTTAGCAAATTTCAAGCCTACAATACGTTTTTAGTAACTCTAGTCACCATGCTGTACCATTAGGTCTCCAAAACGGTTTGCTGTTATGTTGGAAAGTCTGTACCCTTTAGCCAACAGCCCCCTGTATTCCCCAGCCCCCAACCCCTGTTAACTACCATCCTACTGTCTGTTTTTGTGAGTTTGACTTTTTTAGATATTGCATGTAAGTGAGATCGTGGAGTATTTGTCTTTCTGTGTCTGGCTTACTACATTTAGCATAATGTCCATCAGTTTCATTCATGTTGTAGCAAATGGCAATGTTTCCTTCTTTTTGTTTTTTAAAGGCTGAATAGTATTTAGGGCTAATATGTTTAAAAATATATATATATACACATACCAAATATCCTTCATTCATTTTTCCATCAACAGACACATAAGTTGGGGTTCCCTATGTGTAGTGAGTATCTTTTCTCTTGATGCTCTCAAAATTCTTTCTTTGTCTTTCATTTTTAATAGTTTGATTGCAATGTGTTTTGGTAAAATCTTGTCTGGGTTCAACCATTTGAAACCTTTAAGCTTCATGTATCTGGATGTCCATATATCTCTGCATATTTGGGGTGTTTTCAGCCATTATTTCTTTAAATGAGATTTCTGGCCTTTTCTCTCTCTTTTTTCCCTCCTGGTATTCCCATATTCCCATAGTCCATATATTATTTCTGTTGGTGCTTTCCCGTATATTCTGTAGATTTTCTTTATTCCTTTTCATTCTTTTTTTTTCTTTTTCTCCTCTGAATGGATAATTTCAAAAGACCTTTCATCTAGCTCAAAGAGTCTTTATTCTTCTTGATCAAGTTAGCTGTCGTTGTTTGTTGTGTTTTTCATTTTGTTCATCATATTCTTCAGTTCCAGAATTCTGCTTTTAAAATATTATTTCCATCTCTTTGTTAAACTTCTAATTTTTGTTCATGTATTGTTTTCCTGACTTCGTTGACTTTTCTGTGTTCTCCTATACCTCACCGAACTTCCTTAAAAACTATTATTTTGAAATCTTTGTCAGACAGTCTATGTATCCTCATTTCTTTGGGGTTGGTTAATGAAAAATTACTGTGCTTCTTTGGAAGAATTGTGTTTTCTTAATTTTTTTTTTGTTTGTTTCTGGCACCCTTGCCTTTCTGTCTTTGCATTTGAAAAGCAGTCCCCTCCCAATTTTTAATGTCTCATTTTAGCAGAGAAATACCTGCACTAGTCAGCCCAGCTAGGAGTTTTTAGGCTTTCTTAGACCTCTTATATACAGGTCTGCCTGCTGTACATATATTTTTTTTCTCCCTTGGAGGGATTTCTTAAGATTGTGTTCTTAATCCTGCAGATTCTGGCCAGGTACTGAGAGCCTCCCATTTGTTGTCCCAAGGGAGGTATCCTGACATTCTCAAGTTTTTGTGACTTTTCTCAGCCCTACAGAGTCAGGTCAGCTGTCTGCATGTGCTCATGGGACTTCTGCAGAGGTTCAAACTTGCGCAAGTCCATGGAGGTGCATGCAGATGGCCAACCTCAGGGCAGGGAGAGAGGGATGAGGCAGATGGAGCATTGTAGGTATCCATGTGCTAATTAAGAAATCCACAGGTGAAGTATTCCGAACAGCCTATGAGAAGAGTTTTTTTATGAAGTCTGTAAAGCAGCTAGTAGCAATTGCAGTTCTTTGTTGAGGAAAGAGCCCTGTTTTCATGGGGATTTTTGTCTATCTGATTCATTCCTATATCCCTAGCTATTACCTGCTGGAAATGTAATGACAGCTCTAACTTTTTGACAATGAGTGAATACATGTGCATTTCCTTTTCAGTGCATTGTCTACCTAGGTTCTTTGTGTTTTTGTTGTTTGGAATACTCATTTTTTTCTATCATGAAAGTAGTACAGGTTCATAGTTAAAAAAAATTGGAAAACGTCCCAAAATCACAAAGTACAAAACTCCACTACTCTAGTCTTAACTTTGGGAACCAATGTTAAATTTTGCTTTATTTCCCAGGAAAATTTTTTTCTCTCCTATGCATAGATATTTTGAAAATGTGGGCATTGTGCAATACAATTTCACATTCCACTTTTCAACTTTCCATTGATTGGTGTGTATTTTCCATGAACAATAGCAATTTTTACATAGTTTTTTAGTGATTTCAAAATATTACAATAAATGAACACTTTATTTTACCTAGTTTTTAATTGTTGGCTCTGTTATTTCCATTTTATTTGCCACTGTAAGTAGTATGATGAACATTCTAGTGCATATCACTGTCTCTGTCTTTCAGATAATTTTCTTGAACTTGATTTTCTAAAGTAGAAAATGATTACAAGCAGTTTTAAGGCTCTAACATTTTTTCAACTTTAAGACTTTGTTTGGAGAGACCTTGGGGTGACTAAAGTTTAGCTTTAATTAATAGTTCCTTTTCAAAATGGATTTGGTTCATATTGTTTGGGAGATGTTTTCATTTTGGTTTATAGAGTGTGGTGAACAAAGTTCACTTGATTGTGGAAGGAAACAGACTCTTGACTGAGTTGCATTTTCATCTTTGGCACATTCACATGTTTCTGAAAGACCTTGGGCAAGTTACTCAACTTTTGAGCCTAATTTTCTGAATGTGTCACTTGTTTATAATTACATCTGCTTTGTTGTAAAGGTTAAATCAGATGGACTTCATATAGCCCCTTACACAGAGACTGGCAAATAGTACATGCTCAATAAATGGACATGGACTTTACTGCTATTTTAAACTATCAAAGGCTAAAATTATTCCTGGTATTCAGTATGTACATAAGTAATAACTGGGCCACTCTTTATTCACCTGTGTTTAAATGACAAAAGGAAGAGATAGTATCTGTTTTGCTTCCTTAGATATAGACTACTCTTCTGTTACCTATTTTTCTTTTCTTTTCTTTTTTTTTTTTTTTTTTTTTTTGGGACAGGGGCTCATTGTGTTGCCCAGGCTGGAGTGCAGTGGCACGATCTCAGCTCACTGCAACCTCCGACTCCTGGGTTCAAGCGATTCTGCTGCGTTGGCCTCCCGAGTACTGAGGTTAAAAGCGCCCACCACCACATCTGGCTAATTTTTGTATTTTTAGTAGAGATAGGGTTTTACCTTGTTGGCCAGGCTAGTCTTGAAATCCTGACCTCAGGTGATCTACCAGCCTCAGCCTCCCAATGTGCTGGGATTGCAGGCGTGAGCCACCACGCCCAGCCTGTTACCTGATTTGTTATACTTTCTGTCTGTTTCTCTTGGCAACACTACTTTTTAGTAATTGCTGTCCCTCTAACCTCTGTATTTAAATCCTTGTAGTTTTCTTGGATATCTCATATTTTAGATATAATTTGCTTTGGTGAATTTTTGAATTTCTTCAATATTTCCACAAACCTCTCTATATCATATTTACCCCATTTTGACTTCACGTCTTTGCATTGGAGAACTGGCTGCCACATGTAGCCTTGTCGACTGACATCTCTGTGTGTTTTGCTGAGTGCCTTCTGCCAAACTTCTGTATTACAAAAGACGACAGCATTATTTACAGCAGTGAAAGATGGTTAATAAACTAGATAGTTAACATGAGTAAATTAACATTCAGTAAATTATGATCATTCCCTAAAATGGAATATTTTGAAGACATGAAAAAAATGATATTTATGAAGCATTTGTAATGGTGATAAATTGATTATAATAAAAGTATTTATGACAAGATTCCAAGTATGAAAAGAAAATAAGATCTTCAGAATGCTTGAGTTATGGTAACAGAAACTGGCTCTGAATGCAAGGTTTTAAGATTTTATTTTATATTTCTTTAAATATTTTATTTTCCAATATTTCTGTGCTAAGAACAATTGTTTTTTCTTTGTTGGAAAAGTAACTTCTGTAAAAAATTGAGGAAA
The DNA here is from genome assembly GCF_001698545.2 of Rhinopithecus bieti. Classification (NCBI taxonomy): domain Eukaryota; kingdom Metazoa; phylum Chordata; class Mammalia; order Primates; family Cercopithecidae; genus Rhinopithecus; species Rhinopithecus bieti. The sequence goes on along the minus strand of NW_016828707.1, from coordinate 375,208 downwards.
ACAAATCTGTAAGATGAACTTAGTCCACTTAGTTTTGTATGGTTTCATAAATTAAGATTATATTTTAAACTGTCTCAGAGTAGAATTTTTTTTTAAAGACAACTTTTAATGCTTATGCCAGAGGAGACACTAAAATATAGAAGCTCCTTTGTAATGATAATCTGTAGGTTGAACAACTCCATGCCCCATTTTTCAATCAATATTTAATGTTGTAGCAAGGGCCTCTGGCATGATTCATGACAGTAAAAGTGTTGAGAAAGCACAAATCAGTTCCCCAGTTATTAACTGTGCTTTAACTCAGCGTTTTCCAGAATGTACTCTGAGACACATTGACTTTCAAGATTCTCTGAACAAATGTTTCTGTGGTCAAATTAAGTTAGGGAAATCCTGCAGTATGGCTTATAGGACAGCCTGGAAGCTAATTGATTGAATTTCTGACTCTGGAAATTACTAGTTGTAAATTTTTACTTAACATTTCTATGCCTCCATTTCTTTGTTTATAAAATGGGAAATATGTTGTATGCTGGTATGAGTAACAAATGATATAATAAATATAAAATGTCTGGCACAGTGCCTGGCCCACAGTTATGTACGGTAATTATCTTTTATACTCTTTCCTCTTCTTGAAGCTGCATAGGATTGATAATATAGCATATTAAGGATTCTGATAAATTGTACAGTAAGGAGACATGTTTAACTTTATTTGAGGTTAATGTCACAAACATTTCGCCACAGATGCTGTACTGGTTATTTCCCCATGGAATTGATGTTCTAGAAAACACATTGGTAGCATGGCTCTGGATGGTTCTAAGGAAGCACCCAATAACATGCAGGTGCATTCTCTACTATGTTCAAAACAAACACCAACAGGTCATTAGTGAAATGGTAGAGTAAAGAACTCTGAAATTCCATAGTTTCATAAAAGCAATAAAAAAGCATTGATAACATTGTTAGAAGTAACTTTTTTGGAACTCTGGAGATTAACTAAAGGCTTAGACAACCCAAGAGGCACTTAAGAAAAGCAGCTGAACTTTGTTGAGAACATCAAGCTTTGTGGTATTTTAACTTACCCTAGTCTCATTCCCCATTTACTAGCTCAGCAATAGCCTTGAAAATAACAACCTATGTGCCTTGTACCAGAGAAAGCAGAAGAGACCTTTTTCACACAGAATTATAATTGCTTGGTATGTTTGTTGGCTCTCTGGAAGAAGACTAGCTGGAATCTAGTAAAATCTTTATTTTACTCAACTTGGAACTTTCCCAGTGCTACCTGGGAGAAGGGTAATTGTCTAAAACATTTACAGGAAAATGTTTCAGTCACTGTTGCATGAAGTGATAGATAATAGTTGGTGCAAACAATAGACTAAAAAGCTTTGGAAGAAATTCTGGGAAATGAGATACTTAGGGAAATAGGGCTCAAAAGCTTCTGTCTATTTCTGGGAATCTATAGGTTCGTGTGCATGCCCAGGGTTGTGCACCTGTCTCAAGAAAGACTTGAGGAAGTCCCAGACTTTCACCTCTGCCTAACTTTGAGGGTCTGTGCCAGCAGGAAGTGAAGGCTAAGGTAGAGCTGTCAACTATCTGGCTGAGTGTGGAGGGTGTGCTCTCACAGACCCAAAGCTCTTCTGCAAATGCTGGAAGATTTCTTGGTTCTAAGAGTTTAAGGAAATCTTTTTATAGTTGTTAGATGACCGCTAAGCTAATGGAACAGAAATAAAAGAATGAAGAGAAATGAACAATGTCTTAGAGACACATGAAGTGGCATCAAGTGTCGCAACCATAATGGCAACCCAGAAGTAGAAGAGAAAGAGAAAAGAGAAAAAATAATGTTTGAAGATAATAATGGTAAAAAGTAATCCAAATGCGACAAAAAACAATAAGCTACACTTCCAAGAAGCTCAGTGAATCTCTAGTAAGATAAACTAAAAAACCACTCCAAGATTAATTAAACTGTCACAGTTAAACATAGAATTTTGAAAGCAGCAAGGGAGAAGTGACTCATCATGTGTAGTAAGATTAACAGCTGATATCCCATCAGACTCTGTGGAGGCCAGAAGGCAGTGAGATGATGTACTCAAACTGCTGAAAAAAATCTCCTGTCAATCAAGAATTGTGTATCTGAAAAACTATCTTTAAAAATGAAGAATAAATTAAGACATTTCCAGATAAACAAAAATTGAGTTTGTCACTAGCAGACTTGTCTTGCAACAGATAGTAAAGTGAGTCATTCAGAAATGAAATGTAAGGATAGTATAGAGTAACTCAAAGCTGCATGAAGAAATTAAGAACACCAGTAAAGTTAACTACATGGATAAATGAGACACAGCATAAATGTATTTTGTTTGTAATTCTTTTATTCCATGTGTTTTAAAATTGGATAAAGCTATTAAATCTATATTGATAGGCACATAATGAATAAATCTATAATGTGTTGTAAAACAGCATAAAGGGGTGAATGAAGAGATATAGCAGCATAGATTTTGTATATGTTTGAAATTAAGTAGTATTAATAGAAACTGGATTATTATAAATTGAGATGCTAATTATAATACCTAGGGCAATCACTACAAAAAATAATAGTGTATATAGAGAGAATCAAGAAATAAATTACTAATGGTGCACTATAAAACATCTATTTAACAAAAAGAAGGCAGTAATACAGAAATTGATAAATAAAAAGTTATGAGTTATAGAAAGCAAATAAAAATAGTAAAAGTAAATTCTTCCTTATCAGTAATTACATTAAATGTAAATGGATTAAACTCTCCAATTAAGAGGTAGATATTAGCAGAATGGATAAAAAGCAACTATATGCTATCTAGAAGAAACTCATTTTAAATTCCAAGGGACAAATAATTTGAAAGTCAAATGATAGAAAAAGATATTCCATGCAAATAATAAACAAAATAGAAGCAAAGTGGCTAGACTAATATCAAACATAATAGACTTTAAGAAAAAATAATTACTAGAGTAAATAAGGATATTATACAATAATAAAAAGGTCAACTCACCAAGAGGACATAATAATTACAAATATTTATGCATCTCATAATAGAGCCCCAAGATGTATGAAGCAAAAAGCAACAGAATTGAGGGTGGAAATGGACATGTGAACAATAATAGTTGGAGACTTAAATACTCTACTTTCAAAAATGGAAAGAACAACTAGACAGAATATCATCAAGGAAATAAAAGACTTGAACAATATAAATGAAATATACCTGATGGACATGTATGTAACAGTCCACTTAACAACAACAAAACGCACATTCTACTTAAGCACTCATGAAACATTTTCCAAGATAGACCAAATGTTTGACCATAAAACAGTCTAAGTTTAAAAATATTTAAATTATACAATGTATGCCTGTGATCTCAACAGAAAAAAGTGAATCAATAATAAAAGGAAAGCTGGAAAATTCACCAATATGTGGAAATTAAACAACACATTCCTAAATAACCAAAACTAGAAAATAGTTTGAGGTGAATAAAAATGAAAACACAGTGTATCAAAACTCATGGTATGCATTTATCATAGATTTGTGGGATCTAAAAATCAAAACAATTGAATTCATGGACATAGAGATTAGAAGGATGGTTACCAGAGGATAATAAATGGGTACAAAAAATAGTTAGAAAGAATGAATGAGGCCTGCTATTTGACAGCACAGCAGGGTGACTGTAATCAGTAATAACTGTATGTTTTAAAATAACTAAAAGAATATAATTGGATTTTTAGTAACTCAAAGGATAAATACTTGAGAGGATGAATATCCCATTCTCCATGATGTGATTATTAATACCTAGTATTTGATCGTACAACAGGGTGAGTGCAGTCAAAATAGTTTAACCATACATTTAAAATAACTAAAATAGTATAATTGGATTGTTTGTAACACAAAGGATAATTGTTTGAGGGGATGGATACTTCATTTTCCGTGATGGATTATTATGCATTGCAGCCTGTATCAAGGCATCTCATGTACCCCATAAACACATAAAGCTGCTATGTACCCATAAAAAATAAAAATTAAAAAAAAACGTTATAGTATGCAGTGAAAGCATGGTCAGAGGGAAATTTATAGTTGAATGTTTACATTTAAAAAACAAGGAAGATCTCAAATCAATAACCTAATCTTTCACTTTAAGAATCTAGACAAAGAAGAACAAACTAAATCCAACACAAGCAGAAGAAAGGAAATACTATGAATTAAAATGGAAATAAAGGAACTAGAGAAGGTTAAAACATAGAGACAATCAATGAAGCCAAAAGTTTGCTCTTGGAAGAGATCTACAAAATTGTCAAGCCTTTACCTAGACTGACTGAGAAAGAAAGATGATTCAAAGTACTAAAATTAGGAATAAAAGTAGGGACATTTCTACTAACCTTACAGAAATAAAAGGATTGTAAGAGAATATTATGAATAATTGTATGCCAATAAATTAGATAACCTAGATCAAATAGACAGACTTCTTTTTTTTTCTTTATTTTCTTCTTAAAAAAAAAAAGGTATACATGTGCAGAACATGCAGGTTTGTCACATATGTATACATGTGCCATGGTGGTTTGCTGCACCTATTGACCCGTCCTCTGAGTTCCCTCCCTTCAACCCCATCCCACAACAGGCCCTGGTGTGTATTGTTCCCTTCTCTGTGTCCATGTGTTCTCATTGTTCAGCTCCCACTTGTGAGTGAGAACATGCAGTGTTTGGTTTTCTGTTCTTGTGTTAGTTTGCTGAGGATGATGGTTTCTAGCTTCATCCATGTCCCTGCAAAGAACATGATCTTACTCTTTTTTATGGTTGCATAGTATTCCATGGTGTATGTACCACATTTTCTTTATTCAGTCTATCATTGATGGGCATTTGGGTTGGTTCCATATCTTTGGTATTGTAGCTAGTGCTGCTATAAATGTATGTGTGCATGTGTCTTTATAGCAGAATGATTTATATTCGTTTGGGTATATACCCAGTAATGGGATTGCTGGGTCAAATGGTGTTTTTGGTTCCAGATCCTTAAGGAATCACCACCCACTGTCTTCTACAATGGTTGAACTAATTTGCATTCCCACCAAAAGTATAAAAGCATTCCTATTTCTCCACAACCTCATCTGTTTCTCCACAGCATCTGTTGTTTCCTGACTTTTTAATAATCGCCATTTTGACTGGCATGAGATGGTATCTCATTGTGGTTTTGATTTACATTTCTCTGATGATCATGATGTTGAGCTTTTTTTCATATGTTTGGTGACTGCATAAACGTCTTATTTTGAGAAGTGTCTGTTCATATCCTTTGCCCACTTTTGATNAAGTATAAAAGCATTCCTATTTCTCCACAACCTCATCTATTTCTCCACAGCATCTGTTGTTTCCTGACTTTTTAATAATCGCCATTTTGACTGGCATGAGATGGTATCTCATTGTGGTTTTGATTTACATTTCTCTGATGATCATGATGTTGAGCTTTTTTTCATATGTTTGGTGACTGCATAAACGTCTTATTTTGAGAAGTGTCTGTTCATATCCTTTGCCCACTTTTTGATGGGGTTGTTTTTTCTTGTAAATATGTTTAAGTTCCTTGTAAATTCTGGATATTAGACCTTTGTCAGACAGGTAGATTGCAAAAATTTTCTTCCATTCTGTAGGTTGCCTGTTCACTCTGATGCTAGTTTCTTTTGCTGTGCAGAAGCTCTTTAGTTTAATTAGATCCTGTTTGTCAGTTTTGGCTTTTGTTACAATTGCTTTTGGCATTTTCATCATGAAGTCTGCCCATGACTGTATCCTGAATAGTATTGCCTCGGTTATCTTCCAGGGCTTTTATGGTTTTGGGTTTTACATTTAAGTCTTTAATCCATCTTTTTTTTTTTTTTTGAGACGGAGTCTTGCTGTGTCGCCCAGGCTAGAGTGCAGTGGCGTAATCTCGGCTCACTACAAGCTCCACCTCCTGGGTTCACACTATTCTCCTGCCTCAGCCTCCTGAGTAGCTGGGACTACAGGTGCCCACCCCACGCCCGGCTAATTTTTTGTATTTTTAGTAGAGATGGGGTTTCACCGTGTTAGCCAAGATGGTCTCGATCTCCTGACCTCGTAATCTGCCGTCTCGGCCTCCTAAAGTGCTGGGATTACAGGTGTGAGCCACCGCGCCCGGCCTTTAATCCATCGTGAGTTAATTTTTGTATAAGGTGTAAGGAAAGGGTCCAATTTCAGTTTTCTGCATATGGCTAACCACTTTTCCCAGCACCATTTGCTGAATAGGAGATCCTTTCCCCATTGCTTGTTTTTGTCAGGTTCGTGGAGGGTCAGATGGTTGTAGATGTGTGGTGTTATTTCTAAGGTCTCTGTTCTGCTCTATTGGTCTATATGAAATTTCTAGAAACACAAACGCTACCAAAACTTATTTAAGGACAAATAGAAAATCTAGATAGACTTATAACAAGTAAAAAGGTTTTGATAATTTTAGAACTTTTAACAAAGAAAAATTCAGGGCCAGATGGTTTCTTGGGTAAATTCTACAAACATTTAAATGAAAATTAACACCATTCGTTCTCAAAGTCTTCGAAAAATATAAAAGGAGGAAACACTTCCTAACTTATTCTATGATGCCAGTATTCCCCTGATACCAGTGCCAGATTTCGCCTTGGGCAAGTGCTTCTTAGAGTTGACTCCAAAAACACAGTAACAAAATACTCAATAGGACGGAATAATAAAACAGAATAGCAAATATTGGCAGTATTGTGGAAATATTGGAATCCTTATACATTGCTAGTGGAAACAGTTTGACAGTCCCTAAAAAAATTAAAGATAGAGGCCGGGCGCGGTAGCTCAAGCCTGTAATCCCAGCACTTTGGGAGGCCGAGATGGGCAGATCACGAGGTCAGGAGATCGAGACCATCCTGGCTAACCCAGTGAAACCCCGTCTCTACTAAAAAATACAAAAAACTAGCTGGACGAGGTGGCGGGCGCCTGTTGTCCCAGCTGCTCGGGAGGCTGAGGCAGGAGAATGGCGTAAACCCGGGAGGCGGAGCTTGCAGTGAGCTGAGATCCGGCCACTGCATTCCAGCCTGGGCGACAGAGCGAGACTCCGTCTCAAAAAAAAAAAAAAAAAAAAAAAAAAAAAAAATAAAAAAAAAAATAAAAAATTAAAGATAGAATTACAGTATGATCTAGCAAATCTACTCTTAGGTATACATGCTGAAAAGAATTGAAAACAAGTATTCACACAAAAACATGCAGAATTATTCACAATAGCCAACAAGAAGGAGTAAGGCAAATGTTGATCAGCTGATGAATGGATAAACATAATGTGGTGTATCCTTAAATGGAATATTTTTGAGCCATAAGAGGAATGAAGTACTGATACATACAGCAACATGGATGAACTTTTAAAACTTTATGTTAAGTGAAAGAAGTCTGTCAGAAAAGGTCACATATTGTATGATTTCATTTATATGGACTGTCTAGAATAAACAAATCCATAGATATGGAAAGTAGATTAACGGCTGGAGAAGGGAGTGGAATTGAGAGTGACTGCTAACAGGTACAGTGCTTCTTGCTGGAGTGATGAAAACGTTCTGGAATTAGATAGAGATATGGTTGCCCAGTATTGTGAATATGCTCAAGTTCAATGAATTGTACACTTTAAAATGGTATACTAGTTTATTCTCACACTGCTATAAAGAAATACCAGAGGCTGGGTGCAGTGGCTCACGCCTGTAATCCCAGCACTTCTGGAGGCTGAGATGGGCGGATCTGAAGTCAAGAGTTTGAGACCAGCCTGGCCAACATGGTGAAACCCCGTCTTTACTAAAAATACAAAAATTAGCCCGGTGTGGTGGCGGACACCTGTAGTCCCAGCTGCTCCGGAGGCTGAGGCCAGAGAATGTTGTGAACCTGGGAGGCAGAGCTTGCAGTGAGCGGAGATTGCGCCACTGCACTCCAGCTTGGGCAACAGAGTGAGACTTTTGTCAAAAAAAAAAAGAGAAAAAAAGAAAGAAAGAAGGAAGGAAGGAAGGAAGGAAAGAAGGAAGGAGGGAGGGAGGGAGGGAGGAAGGAAGGAAAGGGAGGGCGGGAGGAAGGAAAGGAAGGAAGGAAGGAAGGAAAGGAAGGAAGGAAGGAAGGAAGGAAGGAAGGAAGGAAGGAAGGAAAACCTGAAACTGGGTAATTTATAAAGACGACAGGTTTAATTTGTTCATGGTTCTGCAGGCTCCACAGGAAACATAGTGGCTTCTGCTTCTGAGGAGTCCTCAGGAAGACGTCTCATCTGGTGGGAGCAGCAGCAAGGGATGGTGGGGGGTGCTACACACTTTTAAATGACCAGATCTCATGAGAAGTCACTGTCCCGAGAACAGCACCAAGGAGATGGTGCTAAACCATTCATGAGAAACCGCCCTCATGGTCCAGTCACCTCCCACCCAGTCTCACCTCCAACAATAGGAATTTCAATTTGACATGTGATTTGGGTGGCGGACACAGATCCAAACTGTATCACATCTTGAATTTATGCTGTGTGAATTATATCTCAATAAAATATTGGAAAATAATAAAAGAGGGCAAAGGGAAGAACAACAAATGTAAACAAACACCATATATGGTTGATCCTTGAACAACATGGGTTTGAGTTATGCAGGTCCTCTCATATGTAGGTATTTTTCAATAAATATATTGGAAAAAATTTTGGAGATTTTCAACAATTTGAAAAAAGCTTGCAGAAGAAAACTTGTGTGGCCTAAAATACTGAAAAAATTAAGAAAAAGATATTTCATGAATACCTAAAATATATGTAGAGACTAATCACTTACTACCATAAAATAATATGCAAATCTATTATAAAATGTTAACATTTATCAAAACGTACACACAGACACAGACTGTACATGGTGCCATTTGAAGTCAAAAGAAACATAAACAAATATGAAGATGCTGTATTCAATTGTAGCTGCATGAAACTTAGTATATATTGTACTGCTGTAAAAATTTCATAGCCACCTCCTATTGCTGTTGTGGTGAGCTTAAGTTTTTTGAGTATCTGCTTAAAATGCCATGTGATGCTAATAATCTCCGGGTGAGCAGTTTGTTGCCCCACTAAATGTGTATCACCCGTGAATAGTGATCTCTTGCAGTTCTGGGATATTTTTCATCATGTTTTGTGCAATACTTTGGAAAACACCATGAGACTTACATGAAGTGCTGAGAGTGATGCTGGAAGTGCTTCCAAGAGGCAGAGCAAAGTCCTGACATTACAAGAAAAAGTTGAATTGCTTGATATGTACTTTAGATTGAGGTCTGCAGGGCAGTTGGTTGCCTGCCATTTCAAGAAAAAGGACCAATGTAAAAACAGGGAGTTTTGTGAAACCATTGGTGTAGCTACACCGGCAGGCATGAAAACCTTGCACTTTTTGTGAAATACCTTTTATCTCACATTGAAAGTGCAGCTATTATATGGGTGCAGGATTGCCACAAGGAAGGTATACCCACAGCGTGTAATGAATCAAGAAAAAGCGTCACTATATGAAAACTAAAGCAAAAGGAAGGTGAAGGATCTACAACTGAAGAATATAATGCCAGCAAAGAATGGTTTGACAATTTCAGAAAGAGGTTTAGCTTTAAACATGTCAAGTTAACAGGAGAAGCGCTTCTGCCAACCAAGAGCCAGCAGGTGAGTTTCCAGACGCCATTAAGAAAATCATTGGTTGGCATGGTAGCTCATGCCTGTAATCCTAGCATTTTGAGAGGTTTAGGTGGGAGGATTGTTTGAGCCCAGGAGTTCAAGGTCAGCCTTAGCAACATAGCCAGATATTGTCTCTACAGAATATTTTAAAAACTCCTTGGGCATGGTGGTGTGCACCTGCAGTCCCAGCTACTTGGGAGGCTGAGACAGGAGGATCGCTGGAGCCTGGGAGTTCAGGGCTACAGTGAGCTGTGTTTGTGTCACTGCACTCCAGCCTAGGTGACTGAGAGAGACCCTGTTGCTATAAAAGAATACAGCATACAATACTTATAACATACAAAATATGTGTTAATCTATGGTTTATGTTATTGGTAAGGCTGCCAGTCAACAGTAGGCTACTAGTAGTCAAGTTTTTGGGCAGTCAAATTTATACACAGACTTCTGACTGCATAGGGAGTTAGCGCCCCTAACTCCCACATTGTTCAAGGGTCAACTATGTTTTCTGCCCTCAGTGATGTCTGAATCAACAGTGCAATCTTAGGGCAAGTATAGCATTTCATTAATTCATCCAGCCTGCATTACTGCACACTACTAGTTGCCAGGCCCTGCTCTGGGCACTGTGGGCTCAGAGAGGAATGACACTGTGGACTCAGAGAGGAATGAGATACAGGCTCTTCCTTGAAGAGCTTACTGCCTGGCAGGTGAGTGACGTAAGGTGGTGCTAATGGCACTGAGACCAGGCGCTCCTTTAGGGATGAATTCAGGGGGGGCAGCTACAGCTCTGACTGGCAGGAGAGGGCTGTAGGAATGAGGGCTAAGGAAATTTTCGTGAGGATATATTTATGGCTGGGGTTCAGGTTCAGGTGGGTAAGGGCAGGCTGGGAAGAGATCACCCAAGTGGGGTGGGCAAGGTGGGTGGATCACTTGAGGCCAGGAGTTCAAGATCAGTCTGGCGAAACTCCGTCTTTACTAAAACTACAAAAACTAGCTGAGCATGGTGGTGCACACCTGTAGTCCCAACTACTTGGGAGGCTGAGGCAGGAGAATCGCTGGAATCTGGGAGGTAGAGGTTGCAATGAGCTGAGATCGTGCCACTGCACTCCAGCCTGGGTGACACAGCTTGACTCAGTATGAAAAACCAGCAAACAAAGTGTAACAGGGTTCATTTATTAAAACAATATATACTGGTCTCTTCTGGGTTCCAGACCTTGTACTTGACTTTGGGTAAATGGTGGTGAGTAAAAGAGACATGTCACCACCTGCATGACTGACCGTTTGATTGTGTGATTAGGAGTCTCTGTGGCAGCATGGCTCACAATGAGTAATATACATGATGTGTTTCAGTATCTAATGCCAATGGAGTGGTTAAGTCATTTGGGGACATAGTCTGATGGAACGTTATTAATCATTCAAAGTAGTGTTCCTTGACAATTTTGATGTAATATGTTCAAGATTTAAGTGAAAAAGCTGGTTACATATGAAGTGGAAAAAATTGCTACTGCATATTATATTAGTGATTTCATGGGTTGTGTAATTATGAATATTTTCATTGTCTTCTGTGTCTTTTCTGTATTTTCTATTAGAGAAATATTTTCTACAATGAGCATACGCTGTAATAGTAAAAAAATTGTTGAAAACATTCTAAGAATATTTTCCACAGTGAGCATGTGCTGTAACATAGTAAAAATGTTGTTTAAAACATCATTCTAAGACAGCTAAAACTTTGGCTTTACCCTAAAATATCCTTTTAGAACTTTCAGACAGCTAGGATGAAGTGTAAAGGGAGTAGTATCGCAGTGCTTCAGATTTTCTGCACTTTCCTGTTAAAAATAATAATAAAACATTCTCTCCTCTCCCGGCATGATAGGCTGTTGGTAATGTTGCACAAGCCAGCAGGCGGTCAGCATTTCTGCATCTCCACTGTTGGGAGTGGCCCTGCAAGCCAAGGAAATTGATCTGCATGTTTCCCGTACTCCAGATGGCCTTTTGACAACAAAAAGCAAACATTCCAACAGTCACCATGCACATCCTCTCAATTAGACTCCCTCCTCCCACCCTGGGTCTGTTGGAGGGGCTACATTATTTCTAGATCTTTACTTTGAATTTGAGGTGTGCCTTTGGTCAGCGACAATCTTAGTGGTGTTTTTGGTTGGGTAATTCTTAGGACCTTGGCATCTATGGCACCTCCGGAGCCAGTCGGAAACACCCTGAGGCTTGCCTGAGCTTGTGGGAAGGGGGAGGGTGGCATTTACAATTGTCAGCCCATCTTCAGAGACCCCCAGCCCACTTTGCAGATGGGCACTTCTGTGCCACCAAAGGAAGAGCCTGGGTGACCGCCAACAGGCAAAAAGAGAGGAGCAGATATTAACACTTGTAGTAACTAAGATTGATTTCCAAGGTGTTGACCATTTGTAAAGGGAGGAAAACACCAACATTTATGGAGCTCCTGCTGAGTGCCAGGCACTCCACATGGAAGCCTATTCAATCATCACAGTGTCCCTACAAGGTAAGACTATTTATTCTTCTTCTACAGAAGAGGAAATTGAAGCTGAAAAAATAAGAAACTATCCACTGCACAAGTGGCAGAGGTAGGATTTGCACCCCAATTGGTCCAATTCTTCTTCTTGTCCCAATTATTGCTTTATGAATGTGAAAAGTTGTTTATTTAAATTACTTTCTTGCCCATGGTATTTTTATTGTGGAATGTAAAAGAGAATGTAAAAGTGGCCATTAACTAACTAGGGAAGCCTGTCTGCTTTCTGCCGTAAATGGACGTGGACATGCTTCGTTCATGTTTGTTGAATGAATGAATGATACACATCTAATGCATATACCTTGAAAATGGCACAAGTGACACTTCTTGTTATTCCTTGTATAGAGTTAAAGACAGCTAAACTTTGTTCACAGTTTGCTGAATTTAAATGAATCCATCCAATTTCTTTCTTGCTTAAGAGAACACATTAGCTTCATTTAGAAGGCTGCTGTTTCAACAGAAATGTCTACACAACAAGAAAGAAAGAGCCCCTACTTGTTCCTTGGCAGATTGCTAGGGTCTTACCAAATATCTCCTCTCTCTCATGTGTTGTCCTTGATGTTTTAGCTTCCAGACACTGGATAGCCAAGAAGGGGAGGTCAGGAGCTTGGTTCTTTTCACGAAGTGACATGCGAATCTTAGTCTCTAACTTGGGTGACTCCAATCAGACTCTTCAGAAGGGCCATTTTTTATGGTTTCTGAAAGACTTAAAGCTTAACAGGACCCTGATCGCTAACTCATTAACATGTCAACATGTGATTTAGATGTTGCTTCAGTCACTAAGTAAGGAGGGCTGTATCAGTTAGCTATTGCTGCATAACAAATTGCCCTGAAAACCAATGGCTTAAAACAATAACCTTTTAACATTACTTAATGTGTCTACAAGTCAGCTGGGGAGTTCTGCTAACCTGGGGTAGGGTTAGATCATCTCAGAGGGGTTCACTCATGTCTCTGCAGTCAGCTGGTTGTTCAGCTAGGTACTGGCCAGTCTATGATGGTCTTGGCTGGGATGTATCATCTATTCCACATGATCTCTTATCTGCTAACAGGCTAACCTGTGCTTGGTCCTAGATAGTGGCAGGGTTCCAAGAAAGATCACTCCCATTTTATTTTATTGGTCAAATCAGGTCTCCAATTCAGCCTGAATGCAAGTAATGCAGAAATAGACTCCATCTCTTGATGTGAGGACCTGAAAAGTTGCATTGTACATGGTGTGGTATGGAAAGCAGTGAAAAGTGTTAAAGACAGTGATTTGGAGCAGAAGGAGTTATGTTTAGTTATGTGTACAGTACTACAGGAAAGGAAACAGGGAGTTGGGCTCTCTATGTATTATTCATGTAACAGGAGGACCCTGGGAACGAGTATGCCCTGGAGCTAATCACCATCCCAGCATCTCTTGGCTGAGAATGAAAGTTATTTCCTTGGTTACAAAACCCACTATCAGCAGCAGAGAGTGGGTAGAAATGCTGTCCTAGGAGTTTCATCATGAGTATGTGGTATGCATGTGTGTGCTAAGCATTTGAAATAAATCTCATGACCGCATGCTTGAAGTGTACCAGTTACTTCTCATAAGAGTTCTGTAAGGAGGTACTGCTAGCTCCACTTTATAGGTGAGTAGATTGAGACTTCTCAAGGTGAAATCACTACTTCAGGTCACCATAGCTAAGTGTAGTCCATGATTCTAACTTCCAGTTTCTGAAGCCAAAGACTCTTCCCTCTTCCTGTCTCCCAGCTGTTCTCTCTTTTACAAGCTGCTTTGTTAGTAGGAATGCAGTCATGTACCCTAGTAACTCAACGGCATGGGGTGACATATATAACACAGCCTTGCCCGGATGTGATTGTGGGACCCAGGGAAAGAAGATGCTATCAGATTCAGCATCCATTGGAATATGTTGAGCACTACTGTATGGAAAGAGGGAGTATCAGTATCCTATTGCTGCCATAACAAACTGCCATCTCCAGTGGCTTAAAACAATACACATTTATTTTCTTGCAGTTCTGGAGGTCAGATGTCTTTTATCTACAGTGTGTTTCGCTAGGCTAATAACAAGGTGTCAGAAGGGATAGTTCTTTCTCGAGGCTGTAGGAGAGAACCTATTCATTGCTTTCTCCAGTTTCTAGAGATGCCCATATTTCCGGGCTCATGACCTCCTGTCTTCAAAGCCAGCAATGGCTGTTTGAGTTCTTCTCACACCCCATCACGCTGACTCAGTCCCTTATGATTACATGGGGTCCACTCAAATAATCCAGGATAATCTCCCCATCTGGAGGTCAGAGATTGACAGCCTCAATTCCATCTGCAACCTTAAGTCCCCTTTCCCAGGTTCTAGGAAGTAGAACGTGGGCATCTTTGGGGACCTTATTCTGCCCACCATAGAGAGATTGTGCTAAACCAACAAACATAGGTGAATTGAACCATCTACCAGCAAGACTTATGCAGTCGTGTATGTGTGTGTATGTGTGTGCACGCGCACATGCGCGTATGTGATGTGTTCACAACTAAGTGGAGTAAAAGGCTGCCTGTGAAAAGTGGTGTGGCAGGGTTATGCCCAGGAGTTAGGGGAGGGTCATGGAAGAAGATTGCTTCAAATTTTGAGTGGTGGGAAGGTAGACAGAAGCTTTGTGATGGAAGTGGTCTATGAACTTGGCCTTGAAGGACAGGATTTGAAAGAATAAATTTGGTTGGGAGAACATTCTAGGCAAAGGAAATATCCCAGAAGCACAGTTCCTACCAACAGAATGAGTGCTGTACTGTAGGTATATGTGGTGATACCCAGCTTGGCTGCCTTCTAGGGACAGCAGGCACATGAATGAGAGGAGTGCCTGTTCTGCTCATGAGCTCCCGGGTTTCCAAGTGGGACCTGTCTGAGCCAGGGTGGGCAGCCAGCACCCAGATGTTGTCCTGCAGGAACCTGAGCCAGGAGTGACCAGATGCTTGGTTTTCTGAAGAAGCCAGAGATCTGCATCTTTATTTGAAATGTTCAGATTTTAAAAGTTTATGTTTAATTCAGTTCTTAAAAAAAAAAAAAAGAAAACACTGAATAGGTCAAATAGAAATCAGAGGGTCTCCATTTGTAACCTCTGAAATGAGGCACAGAGAGGTGGAATGACTTGTCAAGGCCACACAGCTGAGAAGTGATAGAGCCAGCACAGTGAGCAATCCCTCCTGATGCTCTTGATGCTGCTGCAGATTCCATGGCCACCGTGAGCCTCCTCTCAGAGATGGATGGGCTGTCGTCTCTGGGCCGCAGGAGGTGTTCAAACCAAGAGAGGGTGGCCACTGACTAGAGAGGCAGTACTATAGGAGCACTGCTGCGGAAGGACAAGGTTACCCCTTCCTTCCTCCTTCCCTCCCTCCCTCCCTCCCTCCTTGCCTTCCTTCCCTCCTTCCTCCCTTCTTCCTTCCTTCCCTTCCTTCCTCCTTCCTTCCTTCCCTCCCTCCCTCTCTCCTTCCTTCCTTCCTCCCTCCTTTTTTCCTTCCCTCTCTTCCTTCCTCCTTCCTCCCTTCTTTCCTTCCTTCTTTGTTTCCTTCCTTGCCTACTCTTTCTTTTCTTTTCTTTCTTTCTCTCTTTTTCCTCTCTTTCCTTCTTCCTTCCTTCCCTCCTTTCCTTTCTTTCTTTTCTTCCATTCTTTCTTTCCCTTCCTCCCTC
>NW_016828707.1:355331-357524 GCF_001698545.2 Rhinopithecus bieti | reverse complement strand
CTCCTCTCCTCTCCTCTCCTCTCCCCTCCCCTCCTCTCCTTTCCTCTCCTTTCTCCTTTCTCCTTTCTCCTTTCTCCTTTCCTTTCATTTCTTGGATCTCACTCTGTCCCTCAGGCTGGAGTGCAGTGGCACAATCATAGCTCACTGCAGCCTGGAACTCGTGGGCTCAACTAATCCACCTGCCTCAGCCTCCTGAATAGCTGGGGCTCTCAGCTAATTAAAAACATTTGATTGTAGAGCTGGGGTTCTCACTGTGTTGCCCAGGCTGCTCTTGAACTCCTGCCCTCAAGCAATGCTCCTGCCTCTGCCTCCCAAGTTGTTGGAATTGATGACATGAGCCACCATGCCTGATTCCAGAGGACAAGATTTTTTTCAGCCCTCAGAGATGCTGTCACTGTAGGAATATTTGGGGCACACACAGGGCCTTCCCGGGAGGGTCCGCACTGTTCCACAGCATGACACTGGGGATGTTCATTTAGGAATGGGATGTACTCTAGTTGTTTATCTGAAAGAAAGAGAGGAGAGAGAAAAGAAAGGACAAAGAGGGAAGAGGCAGGAGAAGAAGAAGAAAAGTAAAAGAAAATTACGTCTTTTGTCAACGCCTAAAGAACAGGCATTTGGCTCACAAGAAGGGGATGGGTAATTAAGACCATCATTGCTATGAAAGTTCACTGGAAATGCTGTTATTTTTTCAAGAATGGGATGATAGAAATTATTCCTTTATCATTTTTTCTGATACAATAGAAGTTTTATCCCATCTTGTACCCCAATTACAGGCTATAATGACTTAGGCTTCTGAAAGAGTTTTCTTCCTTTATTTTTTTTTTAATTCAAAGCATTTCTTTAATTTGCATTTCCACCCTCTGGGGCTGACTAACAGGCTGTGTGGTGATAAAACTGCAACCAGAATTCCTGCCCAATGTGAATTGTAGATTAACACTTAGAAGCATGGCTTTTAAGCAAACACATCCTGTCAGTAAAATTCAGTTTTGTAAATATGCTTTGCTCAATGGCATGTGGTAGTTAAAATCCTTCAAGTAAGACAGGCCTGAGTTAATTCATTCAACAGACATTTATTTATAAAGTAACCTTCCATCCTGGTTTGCCTAGGACCATCCTGTTTGTCCAGTGTCCCCCCAGGTTAGTGTCTTCTTCTGTTCTCACTTGTGTCCTGGTTCAAACAATAAAGTGTGTGGTCATGCTGATTATGGTGGCATGGCTCTCAGCCCAGAGATAAGGAGTGAACCAGTCAGATGATCCCTGTCCTTTCCTGGTAGAACCCCCTCATATAGCCCTCTGACCCCGGGCAAGTTACTTCGCATCACTGTGCCTCAGTTTCCTCATTTGTAAAATGCAGGTAGTTGTATCTGGGACTTGGCAGAACAAGCACAGTAAACAATCCTGGGCTCTTGATGATACTGCTGATTCCACTGGGAGGTGAACGAGCTCCTGTCTCTGGACCACAGGAGGTGTTCAAACCAAGAGAGGGTGGCCACTGGCTGGAGAGGCGGCCCTGCTCTGGCACTGGCTAGAGAGGAGCACTGCTGTGAGACTACAAAGCTCTTTCTTTCCTTCCTTCCTTTTCTTTCTCTCCCTTCCTTCCTTCCTTCCTTCCTTCCTTCCTTCCTTCCTTCCTTCCTTCCTTCCTCTCCTCTCTCTCCTCTCTCTCTCCCCCTTCCCTCCCTCCCTCCCTCCCTTCCTCCCTTCCTTCCTTCCTTCCCTCCCTCTCTCTCCTTCTTTTCTTCCTTTTTTTTCTTTTTGACAGTCTCACTCTCTTTCCCAGGCTGGAGTATGCAGGGGTGCGATCATGGCTCACTGCAACCTCTGCCTCCTGGGTTCAAGCCATTCTCCTGCCTCAGCCTCCCAAGTAGCTGGGATTACAAGCATGCGCCACCACACCTCGCTAATGTTTTTAAAAAAATTTTTAGTAGAGATGGGGTTTTACCATTTTGGCCAGGCTTGTCTCGAACTCCTGACCTCAAATGGTCTGCCCACCTCGGCCTCCCAAAGTGCTGGGATTACAGGCAGGAGCCACCACGCTCGACCTCTCTCTTCCCCCTCCCTCCCTTCCTTCTTCCCTCCCTCCCTTCCTTCTTCCCTCCCTCCCTTCCTTCTTCCCTCCCTTCCTTCCTTCCTTCCTTCCTTCCTCTCTCTCTCTCTCTCTCTCTCTCTCTCTCTCTCTCTCTCTCTCCC
>NW_016828707.1:339448-354897 GCF_001698545.2 Rhinopithecus bieti | reverse complement strand
CCTCCCTCCCTTCCTTCCTTCCTTCCTTCCTTCCTTCCTTCCTTCCTTCCTTCCTTCTTTCCTTCCCTCCTTCCTCCCCTTCCCTCCTTTCTCCTCCCCTCCCTTCTCCCCTCCCCTCTCCTCCCCTCCCCCGTCCTCTCTCCTCTCCTTTGTTTCCCTTTCCTTTCCTTTTCTGTCTTTCTGCCAGCATCCATGTACTGGCTGCTTTGACCAGCTCATAGGAGGAGAAATGTTCAAATGTACCACTCCAAATGTCTCTACATTTGTGGGGAAATTGTGAGACCTCAGGTGTGATCAAGTAAAATTGCCTTTAGAATCCTTCATGGATTTGGGGATCCACGAGTAAGATTACTGTTTTGTAAAAGATTTTAAAAAATGAAATGTGTCAAACACACAGACGAGTATAGAAATAGTGTAACACACACCCGTGTACCCTGCCCTCATCTTACGAAGTGAAACATAGACATAATTAAAGGCCCGTGTTTGCCACATCCGAATGCTTCTCCCTTTCCAGAGCTTACCTTGAGCATTTCCATGCAGGTTTTTATTCTTCTGTCTAATGTTATATAACCCAGAGGGATATGTCTTATTTTTAAACTCTACCAAACTGAAATTAGATCATTTTGAATCTTGTTTTTCTCACTCTCCATTATTTTTAATGTTTACTCATATGATGCAGTTCATTTAATTTAACTGCTCTACAGTATCACCTGTGATTATGGCATAATTTATTGACTCATTCCCTTATTGACACTGGATGGGAACATTGTTGTTTGGGTTTCCTTGTGCACATCCATGGGAGTTTCTGTAGTGTGCATACTGTAGGATACACTCTGAGAAATGGTAGAATTCCTGGGCCACAGAGTTTGCCTATCTTAGAATTGTTTGTTAATTACAAGATATTAACAAATTACTCCATAGTGGGGTAATTTGCATGTCCATCTACAATTTTAGTAGCTGTCGTTTACACAGATGTAGCCCACATGTGAATGATTTAGGACTTCAATTGTTTTTGCCAGTACGAGTATGAAATGATATCTCGTTACATATTTTTAAAATTGCATTTCCTAATACTAGTGAAATTGAGCCTTTTGTGAAATAGTGTTCACTCACATACCTCAAATGGCAAAGGATATTGACCATATGCTTGCCCATGTTTTTCTAATAGGTTGAATTGTTGAATAGCATCTATAATAAAAGACATCCTTGTCTTATTCCTGACTTTGGTGGAAATGCCTGGAACGTTTTAACATTAAGAATGATGTTGTTTGTAAGTTTTTGATATTAACTATTGATATGGTTTGCCTGTATCCCCACCCAAATTTCATCTTGAATTATAGCTCCCATAATCCCCACATGTCGTGGGAGGGGCCAGATGGAGATAATTGAATCATGGGGGTGATTTCTCCCATCCTGTGCTCATGATAGTGAGTAAGTCTCACGAGATCTTATGGTTTTATGAAGGGGAGTTTTCCCTGAACAAACTCTCTGCCGCCGTGTAAGACATCCCTTTGCTCTTCTTCGTCTTCCACCATGATTGTGAGGCCTCCCCAGCCATGTGGAACTATAAGTCCATTAAACCTCTTTCCTTGGAAAATTACACAGTCTCAGGTGTGTCTTTATTAGCAGCATGAGAACAGACTAATACAATTATTATTAGGTTAAGGAAATTAACTCTTTCTAGTTTGCTAAGTGTTTCATAAAGCATTATGAATGGATATAATTCCAACTTTTAAATAAAATATTACTTACAGAAAAGTACATAAGGCATAAATATAAAGCTTGATACATTTTCAGAAAGTGAACATATACATGTAATCAGCAGCCAATCAAAGTGCAGAACATTAACAGTATAATTCAGAAGCCCCTTTCATGACTCTGTCTTCTTCTCTGAGGTCATTCTTATCACAAATTGTAACACTACTACTTAGTTTTGCCTGTTTTTGAACTTTATATAAATAGAATTATGAATGCATATTAGTTTGTGCCTTGCTTTGTTTCTTCAACATGTTTATAATGTTCATGCATGTTGCATGTCACTTTAGTTTGTTTATTTCCATTGCAGTTATGTTCCATTGTAGGAGTATACTACATTATATTTTTCTATTCTGCTCTCAGTATGTATTTGATAATAGAACAGCACTCATTGTTTGAGTATATGCCTAAGAATGAAATTTCTAGGTCATAGAGTATGCCTGTGCTCAATTATCTAAAGCATTTGAAGGAATTTACATTTTTGCTTGTGGCATAAGAGGGATCCCTTTGCTCCATATCCTTACTGACAATTGTTGTTGTCTGACATTTTAAATTTTAGCTACTGGTAGGTGTGTAGTGACATCTCATTGCAGTTTTGATTTACATTTTCTATCATTAATGATGTTGAAGGCTGGGTGCAGTGGCTCATGCCTGTAATCCCAACACTTTGGGAGGCTGAGGTGGGAGGATTACATGAGGCCAGAAGTTCAATACCAGCCTGGATACCAGAGCAAGACCCCATTTCTACAAAAATAAAACTAAAAAAATAAAAAATAATTTTAAAATGCTATTGAATAGCTTTTTGTATGATTATTTGCATTTAGATATCCTCTTTAGTGAAATACCTGTTTAGTCTCTTTTCCAATTTTTCTATTGAGTTTATCTTTCTTATTGATGAATAGGAGTCCTCTGTATACTCTGGCTGTAATTCTATCACTGAGATCTTGGCTCTATGATGTAAATATCTCCTCCTATTCTATATTGTGCATTTTTACTCTCTTGCTGGTGTCTTTTGACAAACAGATGTTCTTTAAGTTAATCTAATTAATTAATTTTTTCCTTAATGGTTGCTTTGCCTACTCTTAACGTTGTGAAGACATCACAAGTAACAGAAATATAGCCCTTTTGTATTAATTGCCCATTTTCCCCAATAGATTGAATGTTGAGTAGCATCAATCATAGAGAACATCCTTGGCCAGGTGCGGTGGCTTGTTCCCGTAATCCCAGCACTTTGGGAGGCCGAGGTGGGGGGATCACTTGAGATCAAGAGTTTGAGCCCAGGCTACCCAACATGATGAGACCCCATCTCTACTAAAAAAAAAAAGAAAAAAAGAAAAAAAAAAACCTGGGCATAGTGGTGTGTGCCTGTGATCCCAGCTGCTTGGCAGGCTGAGGCAGGAGAATCACTTGAACCTGGAGGCAGAGGTTGCAGTGAGCCAAGATCGCACCACTGCACTCCAGCCTGGGTGACAGAGCGAGACTCCGTTTCAAAAAAAACTTTTTTTTTTTAAAATCATAGAGGACATCTTTGTCTTATTCTTTATGAAAATGCTTCTAAAGTTTTAACATTTGCAATGATGTTTAAAGTTTTTTTATTTTATTATCAACTATTACCGTGTTAAGGAACTTTACTATATTCTCGGTATTCCCCTAGAAAACTTTGGTTTTAACATTTATACTCAGATCTATAACCTACTTGGAATAGATTTTTGCAGAGGTGTAAAATATAGGTCTTTATCACACTTAATAAAATAAACAGTTACTTCATGTCATTCAGTCCATATTCAGATTTCCTCCATTGCCTAAAATATGCCATTTATGGACTGTTTATTGAAATCAAGTCCAAACGTAGGTCCATTCATTCTGTTTCTTAGATCCTGTTCCTTAAGTTTCATTGTCTCTTTTAATCTATAATAGTTGTCTCTCTTTAAATATTACTTTTCCATATTTACTTGTGTAGAGGGCCAGTTGTCCTGAAAAATGTTTCATTTACTAGATTTTATTATTGCTTCCTTGTGGTGTCTTTTAACTTGTTCCCCTGGCCCTTAAATGTCCTCTTGAATCTAAATTATATATAAAGTGTGGATTCGATTTAAATTGAATATTTTTCAGCACGAATTCTTCATTTGTGCTATACATTGTATCCAGTGTTGAGTTGTATCACTTTTCGTGATCCTAAATCAGGGGTCCGCAACCCCCAGGAACCTGGCTGCACAGCAGGAAGTGAGAGGCAGGTGACGCTTCCTCTGTCTTTACAGCTGCTCCCCATGACTCTCACATTATCACCTGAGTTCTGCCTCCCGTCAGATTAGCTCCGGCATTAGATTCTCACAGGAGCACAAACCCTATTGTGAACTGTGCATGCGAGAGATCTAGCTTGCATGCTCCTTATGAGAATCTAATGCCTGATGTTCTGTCACTGTCTCCCATCACCCCTAAATGAGACCATCTAGTTGCAGGAAAATAAGCTCAGGGCTCCCACTGATTCTACATTATGGTGAGTTGTGTAATTATTTCATTATATATTACAGTGTAATAATAATAGAAATAAAGTGCACAATAAATGTAATGTGCTTGAGTCATTCTGAAATCATCCTCCCCTTCCCCCGTCTGTGGAAATTGTCCTCCACAAAACTGGTCCCTGGTGCTAAAAGGTCGGGGACCACTGTGCTGAGGGCTTGATCAGGGAGTTAGGTAGAGACAATCTTATGAGGGTAAAATCCCTCATCAACTTTCCACCTAGTAGTTTTACCAGGCATCAATGACCATTGCTAGAATTGATTATTAACAAGAATTACAAAATGGTAACATTTAATCTATCATCCTTTCTATATTTTGTAAGTGAAGGAACTCTACCTCATCGTCTGCTATTTGGTTACCCTGAAATAAAATTCATTCCAGAATGGCAGAATAAATGTTTAAGTATTTCCCTTTATTGATGAAATTTCAAAGAACTTGGTATCTTTACAAATTCCAGTGTTATCCAGTGAGTTCTTTTCTCCTGTTTTATAATTGAGGCTCATGTGAACTCATTTTTTTGTAAATTCCATGTATTTTAATAAATTGCAATCTTATTTTTATATAAATGTTTATTGAAGCATAGCAAACACACAGATGACTGCACAAACTATTAATCTACAACTTGAAGTAGTCCTTAGGGTGAACACACCTTTATAATCACTGCTCATACCAATAAATGCAACATTACCAGGTCACAAGAAGTCCCTCTCATACTCTTTTGCACATAGCCACTCCTAAGGTAACCACTGCCCTGATTTTACCACCATTATTTAGTAATTTTCTGGTTTGGAACTTTATAAATGGAAACTTGTGCTGTGTCTTCTTTTGTATCTTACATGTTTCTGGTGATGATGACCTGTACTGATTCACATAGTTGTAGACTGTTTTTGCTGCTACATTGTATACCAGTGTTTGAATATATTGCAGTCTGTCCATTTTGCTTCTTTTTTTTTTTTTTTTTTTTTTTTGTTTTGTTGAGACGGAGTCTTGCTCTGTCGCCCGGGCTGGAGTGCAGTGGCCGGATCTCAGCTCACTGCAAGCTCCGCCTCCCGGGTTTACGCCATTCTCCTGCCTCAGCCTCCGGAGTAGCTGGGACTACAGGCGCCCGCCACCTCGCCCGGCTAGTTTTTTGTATTTTTAGTAGAGACGGGGTTTCACCGTGTTAGCCAGGAGGATGGTCTCGATCTCCTGACCTCGTGATCCGCCCGTCTCAGCCTCCCAAAGTGCTGGGATTACAGGCTTGAGCCACCGCGCCCGGCTCATTTTGCTTCTGAGGCAATTTGGATTGTTTCCAGTTTGAGGCTGGAATCAATCTTGTATATGTCCTGGTCCTGCACATGCTCTTTGCTGTACCCACAATTTTTTGGATATTCATTTTGGAGGGGAATCGCCAGCTCATGTGTACATTCCCAGTCTTGGTTGGCGCTGTTAAATAGTTTTCTAAAGTGCTCTTCTCATGTTTGGGTGTTGAGGTTATGCTGATCTCATAACACACGTTGGGAAATATTCCCCCTTTCTGTTTTCTGGAAGAGTTTACTTAATGTTGTTGTTTTTTATATTTCCATGGAAGAGTTCTCCATGGAGGCCATCAGAACCTAAAGATTTATTTGTGGCAATATAGTTAATTTTAGATTCAACTTCCAGGTAGAGGACTATTCCTATTTTCTACATTTTTTTTTTTGTTAAGTGGTCCAGTGACTTGCAGAGTGGGTGGTTCAAGTTCATGTGGTATTCCAAATGTCTTAGACTTCAGGATCTCCTGAAAGCCTGAAATCTGCCAATGCTGTGACTCTGTTGACTCCACAAAGTAGGCTGTTTTTCTACCCTCTAAAATCACAAGTAGAAATTATGAGCAAAAACAGGAGAGTGGCTAAAACAGTAATTAGGGAAGAATAGTTATGTTAAATCTGCAGCACTCATTAGTCTTGAATAATGCAAACCTTAAATGGCAATTTCTATGCAAACACGCCCAAGGCTGGAGCTGCGTAAGGCTGTACTCTGTTACTGACCTGCCAAAGACCACTGCTAAGGAGGATTTTTCTCTTTCCTTCTTAATTGCCATAGTCTCCCCAGCTTCCTTGTCCAATTAATGCAGACTAAAGCCACATTCTTATCCAGAGCCTTGTCCGGCAACAAAACTATGTGCTTTATTATCCTGTGAGCCCTGACATCTCAGAATCTCAGGATACAAGACCCAGAAGCAACTTTCCAGGTGTCATTCACAGCTGCCTCATTTTTCTAATGAGAAAACTGACTTAAGAGAAGGGGAAGGCAAATGGCCAGGACTAGTTAGCTAGTCATTCATTCATTCATTCATTCATTCATTTATTCATTCATGTATTCATCAGATATTTATTGAACAACAATTTTATGATAGGCGCGAAGGATGCAAACAGGGACGAATGCTTTTGCTAAAGACAATGAGCTAACAAATGAATACATAAAAAATTAGCAAATATGATATGTACTAGGAAAGAAAAATAGAATGCTGTGATAGAAAATGATGTGCATGTCCACATGAACAGAATTAGGAGCAAGGACCATATGATCGTCTCAGTAGATACATAAAAAGCAGATTGATAGAAAGCTGGATTTTATAAACTCCAGCAATCCTTCATGATAAGAGCCCTCAACAGACTAGACATAGATGGAACATACCTCAGGATAATGAGAGCCATGTATGGTGAACCCACAGCCAGCATGAGGAAAAGTTGAAAGCATTTTCCCTAGAAACTGGAATAAGACAAGTTCCACTATTCAGCATAGTACTAGCAGTCCTAGCCAGAGCAGTCAGGCAGGAAAGAGAGATAAAAGGTACCCAAATTGGAAAAGATGAAGGCAAATTATCTCAGTTCTCTGATAACATGATCGTATACCTAGAAAACCTTGAAGACTCCTCTAGAAGACTCCCAAACCTGATTAGCAACTTTAGTAAAGTCTCAGGATACAAAATTAATGTATGAAAATCAGTAGCCCATTTCTGTATATCAATAACATTCATACTGAGAACCAATCCCATTTACAATAGCCACAAAAAATAAATACCTGGGAATACATTTAATCAAGGAGGTGAAAGAGCTCTATAAGGAGAACTGCAAAATACTGATGAAAGAAATTGTAGACAATAAAAACAAATGGAAAAAACACCCTATGCTCATGAATTGGAAGGATCAATATCATTAAAATGAACATATAGCTCAAAGTGATCTACAGATGAAATTCATTTCCTATTAAATTACTGGTGTCATTTTTCACAAAATTAGAAAAAAAACCCTAAAATTCATATGGAACCAAAAAAAAAAAAAAAAAAAAAAAAAAAAAAAAAAAAAAAAAAAAAAAAGCACAAATAACCAAAACACTCCTGAGCAAAATGAACAGATCTAGAGACATCACATTGCTTGACTTCAAATTATACTACTAGGCCATGGTAACCAAAACATCATGGTACTGGCACACAAATAGACACATGTATCAGTGGAATGGAATGGAGAACTCAGAAATAAAGCCACATACCTGCAACCAACTTATCTTGGACAAAGTCGACAAAAATAAAAAATGGGAAAAAGACATCCTATTCAATTATTGGTGCTGGGAAAACTGGCTGATCTTAACTGGAAGAGTGAGGCTGGACCCCATCTCTTACCATATACAAAAGTTAAGTCAACATGGATTAAAGACCTAAATGTAAGACTTGAAACTATATAAATCCTAGAAGAAAACCTAGGGAAATGCCCTTCTGGACATCAGCCTAGGCAAATAATTTATGACAAAGACCCCGAAAGTAAATGTTACAAAACAAAAAATAGATAAATGGGACTTAATTAAACTAAAAAGCTTATGCATAGCAAAAGAAATAGTCAACAGAAAAAACAGACAACCTACAGAATGGGAGAAAATATTTACGAATTATGCCCCCAACAAAGGATTAATATCCAGAATCTATAAGGAACTCAAGCAACTCAACAGGAATAAAACAACACCATTAAAAGCTGAGCAAAAGACATGAAAATACATTTTTTGAAAAAAAAAAAAAGCTTCCACAAACACATAAAATGCTTAACATCATTAATCATCAGAGAAATAAAAATTAAGACCACATTGAGATATCATCTTACATCAGTCAGCATGGCTTTTATTAAAAAGTCAAAAACAACAGATGTTGATGTGGACGTGGAGAAAAGCAAATGCTCATACACTGTTGATAGGAATTCAAATTAGTTCCACCCTTATGGGAAACAGTATGAAGATTTCTCAAAGAACTAATCTGCTCAAAGGAAAATAAATTATTACACAAAAAAGACACCTACACTTGTAGGTTTAGTGCAACACTATTTATAATAGCAAAGCCACAGAACCAATCTAAGTGTCCATCAGCAGTAAATCAGATAAAGAAAATGTGGTGTGTGTGTGTAGTATATATATATATATATATATATATATATACACACACACTATGGAATACTGTACAGCCATGAAAAGGAAAAACATCATGTCCTTTGCAGCCACAGAGATGGACCTGGAGGCTATTATCCTAAGTGAACTAACACAGAAACAGAAAATTAAATATAAATATTACATGTTCTCACTTATACGTAGGAGCTAAGTGAAGGCTACACCTGGACATAAAGATGGAGAGAATGGACTCTGGAGACTCCAAAAGGGGTTGGGAAAGGGTTGAAAAATTTTCTATTGGGTAGAACATCCAATATATGGATGATGGATACACTAGAAGCCCAACCCCTGTCGTTATGCATCTAATACCCATGTAACAAGCACATGTACCCCCAAATCTAAAATTAAAAAAAAAAAAGAAAGAAAACAATGTGCATGGACCTCCTTGATGATTGTTTCTCCATTTGGGTTTCCTTACAAGCAGATTCTGAGACAAGGATCCATGTGCAAATAGTTTGTTTAAGATGTGGTCCCAGGAAACATATGTAGGAAGAGAAGTGAGACAGGGAAGGGAAAGCAGCAAATAAAGGAGGTGTTATCATGCAGGTACCACTGTGGTCATGTACAGACTTTAGTAAGCAGTGCACGACATATCTTAAAATCATCCCAACCTTTGTTTAAGAGACTTGGGACATTGACCCACCCATGTCCATCAGTCACCAGGTAAGAGCTGCTCTCAGAGTACTTGAATCCCAGACATTTCTCACCTGCTGTGCAGGGCAGAAGGGGTTCTCACTACAAGAGAATGACCTACAGCAAAGAGAGGCAGATGCTTGCAGTGTGTGGATTGAAACGGTAAGGACAGAGGGGAGTTGGGTGGGGGTGTCTGCTGTGAGATTGTATTTGTCAGCATTCTCCAGAGAAACAGAGTCAATGGAATGTAGATCTGTATAGAAAGAGGTTTATTATGAGGAATTGATTCATGTGTTCAGGAGACAAAGACATCCCAAGGTCTGCAGTTGGCAAGCTGGAGAGCCAGGGGGGCTGCTGGGGTAGGTCCAGTCTGAAAGCCTCCAGGCTTAGGACCCAAGAAGAGCTGACATTTCAA
Organism: Rhinopithecus bieti; assembly: GCF_001698545.2. Lineage (NCBI taxonomy): Eukaryota > Metazoa > Chordata > Mammalia > Primates > Cercopithecidae > Rhinopithecus > Rhinopithecus bieti. The sequence goes on along the minus strand of NW_016828707.1, from coordinate 345,122 downwards.
AGCTGAGTCCAAAGACGGCTGATGTCCTGGCTCAGTGCAGTCAGGCAGGAGGAGTCCCTTTTTACTGGAGGAAGGGTCAGCCTTTAGTTGTCTTCAGACTTTTAGCTTATTGGAAGAGGGCCACCCACATAGGGAGTCAGTCTACCAATACAAATGTTAATCTCATTTCCATACACCTTCATTGACACACTCAATATAATGTTTGATGAAATATCCGAGCCCCCCATGTCCCAGTCAAACGGGTGTACAAGTGAACCATCACAAAGCTCGTCCAAGAAAGCTTCTCTGTGGAGGAAAAATCTAAGCTGATATTGGAAAAATGAACCACAGTGGGTTCACAAAGAGCTGGTGAAGAACATTTCAAAAGAAAGGAAGAGAAGAGTGATATGATCAGTTTTGCCATTTAACAACAGAGGTCATCAGTCAGTATGGCTAGGTTATGCTATGTGATAAACAAACCCAAAACCTTAATAGCTTATAATGAGAAATACTTAATTCTTCACCCATGCTACGTGTCCACACAGATCAGCAAGCAGCTCTGTGTGCTGCATTCATGCAGTGTCTTCTTCCATTTGCACTGCTATAACAAAATATAGCAGGATAGGTGAAGAACATTTCAAAAGAAGGGAAGAGAAGAGCTTGGCTTGCTCTGGAGGTTGACAGACGAGTGTGACAGACCAAAGTGAACAAGATTCATGTATTCAAAAGATATTATTGAATACTGACACTGTACCAGACACTGGGGCTAAAGAATGAACCAAACAGGCAAATATACTACTTCTTAAGGGAAGAGACTGACAATAACCAAAGAAGGAAAATATATAGTAGGTGAGATGGAGCCTCTGTCAGCTGGAGTCCTGAGTGCTGTTATCTGAATGTCTGTATCCCCCCCAAATTCTTACATTGAAACCTAATCCCCAATGTGATGGTGTTAGGAGGTGGGGTCTTTTGAGAGGTGATTAGGTCTTGAGGGTGGAAACCTCATGAATAGGATTAGTGTGCTTATAAGAGAGGCCCCAGATAGACCCCTCGTCCCTTCCACCATGTGAGGACACAGCAAGAAGATGGCTATTTATGAACCAGGAAGCAAGCCCCCATAAGACATTGAATCTGCCATGCCTTGATCTTGGATTCCCCAGTCTCTAGACTGTGAGAAATAAACTTCTGTTGTTTATAAGCTGCCCAGTCTATGATATTTTGTTACAGCAGTGCAAATGGACTAAGACACTGTGTGAATGCAGCACACAGAGCTGCTTGTTGATCTTTGTAGACATGTAGTACGGGTGAAGAATAAGTATTTCTCATTATAATCTATTAAGGTTTTGGGTTTGTTTATTACATAGCATAACCTAGCCATACTGACTGATGACCTATGTTGTTAAATGGCAAAACTGATCATATCACTCCATTTCTTTAATGTACACACACTTTCTTCTACTACTAAAATCCCTGTAGGGTTCAACATTGCCCTCAATATAAGAAATAACATCCTTATCAAAGCCTCCACAGCCCCGCATGGTCTGCTCCTGCCTACCTGTACTAGTCTATTTTCATGCTGCTGATACAGATATACCCAAGACTGGGCAATTTATAAAAGAAAGAGGTTTAATGGACTTACAGTTCCACATGGCCAGGGAGGCCTCACAATCATGGCGGAAGGCAAGGAGGATCAAATCACATCTTACGTGGATGGTGGCAGGCAAAAAGGAAGAGAGCTTATGCAGGGAAACCCCCCCTTTTAAAAAACCATCAGGTCTCTTGAGACTTACAATCACGAGAATAGCACAAGAAAGACTCGCTCTCATGATTCAATTACCTCCCACTGATTCACTCCCACAACACATTGGAATTGTGAAGGATACAATTCAAGATGAGATTTGGGTGGGGACACAGCCAAGCCATATCACTACCTCATCAGTATCATGTCTTCGACCACTCCCATTCTCTCCAGGCCAGTCCCACCTGAACCTGTCCCTCTCCTTCCCATCTCAGTGTCTTTGAACTTGCTATTCCTGCTGCTTGGAATAGATTCTCATACTTTCCCCAGTTCCACCCCTCCTGCCCTTCATTCTGACTACTTTGCCCAACTGCTACACATCCTTCTGGTCTCAGCTTAAAGTTCACTTCTTCAAGGAGCCTTCCTGGACCCAGATATATTTCCTCCCATAAAACATCTTCTTATAGCACCCCTTCTCCAAATCTCAGGTGAAATTCCTGTTTAGTGTCAGGTGTCCTCTTAGCTATCAGGCTCACCAAAGACAGAGATGATGTCTTGTCTTATTTCTCCTGGTGTCCCCAGAACATAGCACTGACAGTGACAAAGAGTGAGCTCCCAGTAAATATCCATTAAATGAATAAATAAAAGGTCCTTCTGGCACTTTCCCACTAGACTGTTTTAATTAAATGCCAGGTTTTCTTTTAAAGGGAGTCTTAAGTAGAGACATATAACTTACTTTTGTTCAGTTCAGATCTTTTCAAACAACTCGCTCCCGTCTTCCAATAAAAGGGAGACGTTCATATCCAAGCAGTACATCTCCAGAATGTGCCATTCCTCCTGCAGCGGCCGTGTAATTGTTCAGGAAGCCATGTAGTGCTCTAACTGGGAGAGCCCAGGCTCGTTATTCCACGGGGTGGTGCCATGCTGCATGTCACAGGTTGGAGCCTGTCATTTGTTCCTCAGCACCCTGCAGCCCAAGCCTCTTCCCACACCCTGACCCCATATAATGAACAAGAGCAGGGAGAGAGCCACTGTTCAAACAACTTTGTAAAGTTACGGGCTGCAAGAAAACCTGCTTGACGTGGGGGAGGGCCCCTGGAGACATTCTCTCAGACTCTGTCATCTGTTTGCAAAGATAATAGTGAAATTATGACTTATTTTGTTGGAAGCTAAGGGATTTGGGCAATTCTCTGTGAGTGTGAGATCTCAAGCTGTCCTGCATTTTTGGTTGAGTTTACTGTGTTGGCTTATCATCCAAATGTGATTGTCACTCTCTAGTTGGGAGGAACTCATTCTCCAACTCGTTGGAACTCTCTGATGCCCCAAGGACCTCACACAAGGATTTGCACACATTGGGTTAGGCCCAAGCCCAGTTCTAATCTCTGCATCAGCATGCTTCCCAGAGCCCCTGCCCTGGAAAAAAAAAATCAGAGTTTGTGGGGTAGACACGACGCATGTGTGAGCTTGAAAAACTGCTTTCCTACAGCATTACAGGAAACATTTAAATTGGCTCGGTAGTCACTTCAAGTATAACAGGATGGCACATATGAGCATCTGAACAAAGACAAAGGAGAAAAACAAAGACAGAAATGTGTCAGGGACAAAGCTTGAAATGTGCATCTTAAAAGCCTTCTCCCAGATTTGAGCTTCCTTGAGGGCAACTGGGAAAGTGCAGCCTAGGCCGTTATCCACACAGGGAAACCAGTCCCAGAGCAGAGCAGTGCCTGACCCCAGCCCAGGGAGGAGTTTCTCCTAGGGGTGCCACAGGACACGTCGTCAGGAGAGCTGGTGCTTTGCTGGTGGTGGAAACTTGGCAATTCATTTGACTCCTCATTAAATCAAGGACAAGCATCTCTCCTCTTTTCCCCTCCCAGGGCTGCCATGAAGGTCAAATAAAGGTGAAAATGCTTTCTGAATCAGAGAGAACGACACCAGCATGAAACATTATTATCTCTATGAAATTGATAGTATTAATTAACCTTTCCGAGCTTCAGTCATCTTAACTGTAAAATTGGGGGTAATCAAAACCTCACCAGGGTTTTGTAAGAATGTAAATCTTCTGCTACATGGCAGGACTGCTACTAACCTTAATTCTCTCCCTCCTTGGCTTTCTTTCCTTCATTAAGCGGGAGAGTCGGACCCTCAGACTAGAGAGGGTGAGTGGATCCAAATTAGAGTAACATGGTTTCCATTTATTGACTCTATTAAACACTGCCCGTGCATCAGCTGCACTATATGCTTACTCAGATGTGTGTGTGAGTGCACACACGGGATGTTTTCCTACATTACCTACAAGCAAGGCTAGCTTTATGGTGTGTGACCTGGGCAGTCACACAGGCTCTGTACTTAGAACGGCCCCATGCTTGGTTTAATGCTCTGTCATCACCATCTTACACTTTTTAATAATTTGCTGTTGTTGTACATTTTATTTTTAATTGAAAATAAAATCTGTATATATTTACAGTCTATGGCATGATATTTTGATATACATATTATCTGTGGACTAGCTCAATCAAGCTAATTAGTATACCTATCAACTTTTACACTTATTTTGGGGGTTAGAACACTTAGTATCTACTCTTAGCATTTTTCAAATATAGAATATATTGTTTAACCATAGTTGCCATGATGTATAATAGATCCCTTGAACCCATTTTGCCTCTCTAGCTGAAATTTTATATCCATTGACCAGCACATCTCCATTGCACCCTCCCCACGACTCTCCCCTTCGTCTCTGGCAACCACCGTCTACTCTCTGCTTCCATGAGTTCAGCTTTTTACAAGATGCCACAAATAGGTGAAAAATGTGTCTGTCTCTGTCTGCCTTATTTCAGTTAACATAATATCCTCCAGGCTCATCCATGTTGTTGCAAATGATAGGATTTCTTTCTTTTTAAAGCTGAGTAATATTCCACTGTGTATATATACTACGTTTTCCTTGTCTGTTCACCTCTTGATGGACACCTAGGTGGATTCTGTATCCTGGCTGTTGTGAATAAGGCTGCAGTGAACATGGGAGTACAGCTACCTCTTTAATATATGGAAATGATCTCGTTTCCTTTGGATGTAATACTCAGAAACAGAACTGCTGGATCATATGGTTGATCAGTTTTTCATTTTTTTCTTGAGGAAACTCTAGGCTCTTTTCCATAATGGTGGACTAATTTACTTTCCCACCAACAGTAGGTAAGGATTCTCTTTTCTCCATATCCTTGTCATCTTGCTACCTTTCCTCTTTTTGACAGCCGTTCAAACGAATGTACAGTAATAGCTCATCATGGTTTTAATTTGCATTTTCTAGATGATTAGCTGTGGTGATCATCATTTTTGCATGTACCCATTGGCCATTTATACGCCTTCTTTTGAGAACTGTCTATTCAGGCCCTTTGCCCATACTTTTAATTGTGTTATTTGTTTCCTTGGCTGTTGACTTGTTTGAGTTCTTGATGTATTTTGGATATTAATCCCTTATTAGATGCATGGCTTGCAAATATTTCTGCCAGTATACAGGTTGTCTGCTCACTTTGGTGACTGCTTCCTTTGCTGTGCAGGAGCTTTTTAGTTTGATGTAATTCCATTTGTGTATTTTTGCTTTTGTTTCCTGGGCTTTTGGCGTCATGTCCAAAAACTCATTGCCAAGTCTAATTCCAATGAGATTTCTGCCTATGTTTTCTTCTAGAAGCTTTATGGTTTCAGAGCTTACATTTAAGTCTTTAGTTCAAGTTAAACTTTTGCATATTGTGTAAGACAAGGGTCCAGTTTCATTATTCTGCATGTGGATATGCAGTTTTCCCATCACTATTTATTGAGGAGACTGTCCTTTCCCCATTATGTGATCTTCCCCTTTGTTGAAGATTATTTGACCCTAAAATCATAGATTTCTTTCTGGTCTATTTTGTTTCACTGATCTATGTGCTTTTTTTTTTTTTTTTTTTTTTTTTTTTTTTTTTTTTTTTT
>NW_016828707.1:279980-339178 GCF_001698545.2 Rhinopithecus bieti | reverse complement strand
TTTTTTTTTTTTTTTTTTTTTTTTTTTTTTTTTTGCCGGTACCATGCTATTTTGATCACTACATATTTGTAGCATATTTTGAAATCAGGTAGTGTGATGCCTCCAGCTTTGTTCTTCTTGCTCAAGGTTGCTTTAACTAGTTGGGGTCTTTCGTGGTTCCATTTGAATTTTAGGATTCAATTTAGGATTTCTATTTCTGTGAACATTTTTCTTTGGAATTTTGATAGAAATTGCACTGAATCTGCACATCACTTTGGATAGTATGGACATTTTAACAGTATTGACTCTTTCAGTCCATTAAAATGTTTACTCTTCCATTTGTGTTTTCCTTAATTCCTTTCACCAATGACTTACAGTTCTCAGTGTGCAAATCTTTCACCTCTTTTGTTAAATCTATTCCTAAGTATTTTATTATTTTTGAGGCTATTGTAAATAGTATGGTTTTCTAAATTTCTTTTTGGATAGTTCCTTGTTAGTATATAGAAAACAACTGATTTTGCATGTTGATTTTGTATCCTGCAACTTGACTGAATTCATTTGTTTTCACAGTCTTTTTAGAGTCTTTAGAATTTTCTCTATATAAGATATATGTCATCTGAAAACAGAGACAGTTTCATAACTTCCTTTCCAATTTGAGCATTTTATTTTTCTTGTCTGTTTGCTCTGGCTGGGACCTCCAGCACTATGATGAAAGCAGTGGTGAGAGTGAGCATCCCTGTCTTGTTTCTGATCTTAGAGGAAAGAGCTTTCAGCTTTTCATCATTGGGTATAATGTAAGCTGTGGTCTTGTCATATACAGCCTTTATTATATTGAGAAGTATTCCTGCTATACCTAATTTGTTGGGAGTTTTTATAAGAATGTTGACTTGTGGCAAATGCTTTTTCTGCATCTGCTTAAACGATTATATGATTTTTTTTCTCCAGCACTGAATTACATTTATTTAAATTTTTGTCAACTCCAGATGAGAAAACGTAATTTTCCTTGTACTTGTAATTTGCAGTTCTTTGATTAGTGGGGACTAAATACGTGTTGTGTGTTTCGTTTTACTGGCTTTTCGTATTTCTTCCTTTGTGGTTGGCCTTATTTTTAGCCTATTTTTTCAATGGGGAGGTGAGTTCTTATCATTGATTTTTAAGACTGCTTTGTATTTTAGGGATATTTACCTCTTGTCATGTTTGCTCCAAATATTTTTTTCTGGCATAACATTTGCTTTTTAAATAAGTTTGTATTTTTTGGAGGACTGAAATCTTAAATTATGTTTTGTAATCAAATACACCGGTTTTTTCCCTCATGTTTCTTTTCTTCTGGGATTTTAGATCATACAATTTTTATTCTTCATTTTGTTAATGTGGCATATCATGTTTACAGATCTGTGTATGTTGAACCATCCCAGCATCCCAGGGATAAATCCTATTTGATCACAGTGAACGATTCTTTTAATGTGCTATTGAATTCAGTTTCCTGGAATTTTGTTGAGGATTTTTGCATGTATGTTTCTCAGGGATATCGGCCTGTAAGTTTATTTTCTTGTAGTGTCCTTGTCTGACTTTGATATCAGGGTAATGCGGGACTTGTGAAATGAGTTTGGAAGGGTTCTTTTCTCTTCAATTTTTTGTGAACAGTTAGAGAAGGATTGGCCCTAATTCTTCTTTAAATATTTGGTAGAATCCACCATTGATGCTGTCAAGTCCTGGACTTTTGTTTGTTAGGGGAATTTTTTTCTTCCTGATTCAGTGTTTCTACTTGTTACTGGTCTGTTCAGATGTTTTTCCTTTATGACTCACCCTTGGGAGACAGTATGCTTTTAGGAATGTATTCATTTCTTCTAGGTTATCCAGTTTTCACTGGCATGTAAGTCTTCATAGTAGTCTCTTATGATCCTTTGTATTTCTGTGGCATCAGTTGTAATGTAGATACACAAACCTTTTCTTGGATTCTCAAAAATACTGAACTCACTCCTGCCTCAGGTCTTTGCCCGTGCAGTTTTCTGTGCTAAATATGAATGAGCTTCTTATCAAGCATGGCTGGGGTTTCTCTCCTTCTAGGTCTTGTTTCAGAAGCCATATGCTCAGAGAGTCCTGTCCTGGCCACCTGTGGTGAGCCACCTCCCTTGCATGACTTGCTGACACCACCCCCACTTTGTCTCCCTCTGTGGAGAGTTGCCACTCACAATTGTCCCTCTTATTTCCTCCCTTCCTCTCCGTCTTCCTGCTCAGAAGGTAAATCCCACAGGGAACTGGGGATCTGGTCAACCCTGGTCACCGCTCTTCCCCCAGCACCTCTGCCATGTCTGACACAGGTGGGCTCTCCATTATGGCAAGTACCTGTTCACCAGTAACTATGGTGACTTCACACACATTTGGCCAAGGGGCAGCAGAGGACCGTGTGTTGTGCTGTCTTCCTCCTGTGCCAGCCTCAGCACCATAGACTAGTGCTTCTCAGCCCTTCTTTCCTTATCACCCCCACGCCACATCCAGGAGCCTTTTTAAACATTTTGTTTTCCTAATTGTCTTCCCTACCTACCATGAAATTTTGATGCCATAGATATACTACCTATCTGTTTATGTAATCTGTATGTATCTGTGTTTGCCACATTAAAGGGTAAGGTTATTGTGTCCCCCAAAGCCAACCTTCACCTTGCTGGAAAGGCAGGCTGCAGGCTCTCCTGATGGCTAGCAGATCCCGCACCCTCACAGGCTGGTGGTTTGGCATAATTCCCATAGCGTTTAGCCAGCACTTTCTGTGCCTTGTCCTGTTTGTGAAATTCTGTGGCTACTAGACGAGAGAAGCTTGGTATTCTCTTAGCTAGAAGGACTCAAGGAAGGAACAAGAGCACCTCCCACCAATGGGGCTTTAGAAACATTTTAGTACCAGGCCAGAACATTTTCCATTTCCACATGGAGAAGAGGGAAATAGTTTGGCCTTTCTCTTAGCAACCTTCTGATAATGAATGCCTGGGAGCTGTGCTTGACAGTAGGAAGCACGAGAATTCCAGAAACCTTTCATGTCATATTCTTTCCCTCTCAAATATTGTCAGTATCTCCAGGCTTCTGTTCTCAGGGTTTATCTCCTTCCAAGAATCTGACAAAACCTGAGCATACGCTCAGCAATTTGTGTTATGACTTGTGCAAAGTGTTCTGCTTTCTTTCCCTTCTGCTTCTAAAATCAATTAAATCAGGACATTTTCAGTTCTGAAGGAATGCAGCCAGCTTATCAACATGAGGGACGACATCGTATGTGAGCAACCTAAATTTCAAATGACATGCTTTCATGTTCTGAAGCTAATGTGCTGACTAGAGCTACAAAAGTTGCTATTTTTTTTTGCATAAACTCCATTTTTTAAAAGTTTTAATAATTTTTCTCTTTTCTACATGCATTTATTTCAATATGCAATCTACGCATAGGCATTCAGGACTCAGGTACAGTAGTCCCCCTTATCTGCGGTTTCACTTTCCTCGGTTTCAGTGAACCTTGGTCAACCATGGTCTCAAATATTAAATGGAAAATTTCAGAAACGAACAATTTTTAAGTTTTAAATTGCATGCCGTTCTTCTAAGTAGCATGATGAAATCTCATGCTGTCCTTCTCAGTTCCACCCAGGACATGAATCTCCCTTTGTCCAGTGGATCCACGCTATAGACATTGCGCCAGTGACACTGGTAATCATTGACATAATCTGCTCCTGACATCTGGCCATCAGCATCGTCATGGCTTGATGATCCAGGATCACCTGAATCAGATTGATCGATACAGCAGAAGGCAATAGTAGCCTAATGCTCTGTCACAATGCCTATGGCATTCATTTCCCTCATCACGTAGACATTTTATCATCTCATATTGTCACAAGAAAGGAAAGGGGGAGTGCAGTACAAGAAGATATTTTGAAAGAAGGAGAGAGCATACACACAACTTTTTTTTTTTTTTTTTTCTTTTTTTTTTTTTTCCTTTTGTGGAGAACGGGGTCTCGCTGTATTACCCAGGCAGGTCTCGAACTCCTGGGCTCAAGCTATCCTCCCGCCTCTGCCTCCCTGAGAGCTGGGATTACAGGCGTGAGCCACCGCGCCCGGCCTACACACAACTTTTATTACTGTATACTGTTATAATTTTTCTATATTTAGTTATTAATCTCTTACTGTGCTTAACTTATAAATTAAACTTTTTCATAGGGAGGTACATTATAGGAAAAAAATAGTATACATAGGATTCAGTACTATCCAAAGTTTCAGGCATCCAGTGGGAATCTTGGAACATATCGCCCTTGGATAAGGCGGAAATACTGTACAAAATACTTGTGGAGTGAATGTAATGTTTAGAGATGAGGTGTGTAATCATGAGAATTTTTGAGATTTTCTGTGTTAGTGACAAATTACAACTAAAAGCCTAATGACTGATTGAGAAAGTATCTGATGCCAGCTTTTTTCTAAGCACCTTATATATATGTATGAAATATATAGAGAAAATACGTATAGAAAAATAAACATAATTTATATTATAATATAACATTTCATTTAAGAAATTATATTATAAAATTATAATACATATTTCATTTAAGAATATTTGGTTTTATTTCTTCTTTTTGTTTCAATAGTTTTTGGGGTACAGGTGGATTTTGGTTATATGGATAAGTTCTTCAGTGGTGATTTCTGAGATTTTAGTGCACCCATCACCCCAGCAGTGTACATTCAATCTAGTCATTTACCCAATATCTGGTCTTTTATCCCTCCCCACTTCCAACCTCCTCAAAATCCATTATATCACTCTTATGCCTTTGCATCCTCAGAGCTTAGCTCCCATTTATAAGTGAGAACAAAGGATATTTGGTTTTCCATCCCTGAATTACTTCAAATAACGGCCTCCAGCTCCATCCAAGTTGCTGCTTTCTGTGGCTGAGTAGTATTACATGGTGTATATATACTACATTTTCTTTATTCACCCCTTGGTCAATGGGCACTTAGGTTGGTTCCATATCCTTACAATGGCAAATTGTAAGCACTTTACATGTATTAAAGAATTTGGTCCCACAGCGACCCTGTTATATAGCTGTTGTTACAATTCTTCTACTAAGGATTAGGAAACAGGTCATAAAACTAATGAAAGAGGAAAAGCTGGCTCCAATTCTGGCTGTGCAATCAGGTCATTATAATACTATTAATGAGAATAGGACCAGCCAGCAGTAATCATAATTATGATAGAATAACACCAAGGGCAAAGGATAACAGCAGGCATAATTTGTTGAGCAGGTTTGATCCGCCAGGTAGTATACTGGACTGGGTGTTCATGACTTCTGAAGGTGAGATATATTATTGTTTCCACTTCACAGAAATGGAAACAAAGCCTCAGGTCCTAGTGGGTGGAAGAGATGAGGCTGGAGTGGGGCCTGCCTGGCACCAAAGTCTGTGTTCAGTCTCGCTGTTACAGCTAAGGAGACTGCTGCTCCCAGGGACAGGCCGGGGACAGTCATCCTGTTCAAGAGACTTCTCTTGGGCACCACTTGGCTGCCAGCCACAATTGAGGGGCCAGAAAAGTTGAGGAGAACACAGCCCAGGCCTGTCCATGCAGATCTCACTGTCGGTGGGAAATAGGGACAGAAGGGATCAACCTCCACAGAACCATGCAAGAGTGATTGTGTGTTCACAGTGTCCACCCATTCACTCACTCATTCATTCACTCATTGACTCACTTATTCATTCACGAATTCACATACTCATTCTCCCACTCATTTACTCATTCACTTATTCACTCACCCATTCACTCACTCATGCACTCATTCATTCACTCCTTCACTCATTCTTTTACTCATTCACTTGCTTATTCACTCGTTCATTCACTCACATTTGCTCACTCATTTACTCATTCACTCATTCATTCATTCACTCACCCATTCATGCATTCACTCATTCATTCACTCACTTTCACATTCATCCACTCTTCACTTCCCTCTTCCTCAGCTTCACTCATTCCTCACTTCAGCTATTCACTCACTATCTTCACTTATTATCACGTTTCATATTTCATTCACTCATTCACTATTCACTCATTTCTCTTCCTTGCTCTTCATTCCTTATTATGTTATTTTTCCTCATCATTCACCACCCTTCACTCCTTGACTCATTCATATTTCCCCCACTCTCACTATTTGTTCCTGTCTTCACTCATTATCATTCATGTCACTAACTCATTATTTACTCATTTCACTATTTACTCACTCAGCTGTCCTTTGCCAGTGTTGGAGGGATACACTATGCACAGGGTCCTAGTCTCATGGGGTTGCTGGGCTGAGCTGCATTGGTGTTGGCTTGCTGGACCCTCCCTATGCTGGCATCTCTGCTGAGGTTCCTGATATTCTCCATGGGTTCTTCTCCACTCTTGTGCACCCTTCTCTGCCTGAGTCCCTTCTCCCCACTTGCTGGTTGGTGCTCTTCCCTCCGCCCTGTTTGCTCTCTATTTGCTCCACTGCAAAGTATGCATTCATGCATTTCCTCCCATGGCTGCAGAGCCCAAATCCCAGCTCCCTTCCTTATTTCTTAATGCTGGGTCTCCTTCTTTATCACCACAGCTGCCTCAAACTTAACAGGCCCCAAGCCAACTTCCCCACCTCCCCCGCGAGTGGTTCTTCTTTCTCCTGTGGGCTCTGCTCACTGAGGACTAGCTGTCCATGCCTCACCCATGCCCCAAGCTGTGGAGCCAGAAGGTGTCGCCCCACACTTTTCTGTCCATGTCCCGTGGTCTTGCTGGTCAGTTTCCCATGTGTCTCTCAAGTTTCCCTCATTTCTTCACTGCCTGGATCCTACATGCCTCCCGGCTGCTCTCTCTGCTTCCGGCCTCATCTTCCTTGGAGGCTCATGCAGCCGGCATAAATGAGGATTGAAGGAGGAGTTTTCCTCCATAACCCAGGGTCCTGATGACACCCGGTGCTGTGCTTTTTCAATCACAATGCCAGCATCGTTGTTATCATATTTGCGTGTTGAGGCTGCTGTAACAAAGTGTCACAGCCTGGGGGGCTTCAACAACAAATGTTTATTTCTTGCAGTTCTGGATGCAAGAAGTCTGAGATCAAGGTGTGAGCAGGGTTGGTTTCTTCCAAGGCCTCTCTCCTTGGCTTTATACGGCCACCTTCCCTCTGTGTCCTCCACGTGGCCACCCTGGGTGCGTCTGTGTTCTTATCACCTCTTTTTACAAGGACACCAGTCATATTGGATTAGGACCCCACCCTTTTGACCCATTTAACCTTAATTACCTCCTTAAAGACCACATATGCAAATCCAGCCACATTCTGAGGTACTGGGGGTTAGGATTCAGCACATGAGTTTTGGGGGGATACAATTTGATCCATAACAACTGTGATTACCACCACCGCCACCATCAACCACCTCATCCTCATATCATTTCACCTTTTCACCATCCTCCCCCCTGCCTTTTATTGATCACTTAGTATGTGTGGGGCTCAGATCAAAACCTATTAACTTTTTCATATGTGGTCTTATTTAATTTTCACAACACACCTGTGACCTCTCTTTTATAGGAGCAGAGGAGAAGAGAGGTAAGGTAAATTCTCACATCATCTGTTCAAAAAAGTAGGTCTCTCATGCCCTGGTTCTGCCAAAATGTCACCATCCTCCCAGTTTTTTGGCCAGGGGAAGTATCACAAACCCCATCAGCTTGTAAAGTTGAACTCATTTCCTCAAATTACATAATTTTGCTCTCTCACAGAGAAAAAGTCCCGAAATCTCTGGCTGTTCTAAGTTCATCAGATGTCGGAGTGAGCAGAAGGTTTCACTGTGTTTCTGAGAGCTATGTGCTTTCTACTCTTCTCTGTAAAACCATCGGCGTTTTCTTAGTTCTAAAGCCTCCCTGACTCTCTTAGAGGTGGGTGGACATTCCCTTCTTGGCCCCCAGCCCGTTGCCTCCTGAGGATCTCTCTCTTTTCCCACATCTCATGCAGGGTTTCCTAATCCACCAGAAAGTGAGGGCTTGGGTGGCCAGGACTGAGTTTGGTTTGTTCCTGTCTCAGGGCCTAGAATAGAGCCAGATCCTCACGGAAGGTCAGAAAGGAAATGCAAAATACACAGAAGATCTTAACTCTACAGGGACACCACAGGCCATAGATAGAAACAGTCTCAATGAGACTTCCCATTTTATTATTCCAGTTTGTGTTAAGCTAGTAAGGAAACAAGACTGTGTGTATGTGTGCACACGTGTACATATGTGTGTGTGCATGCACCTGTATGCATGTGTGTGTTTATGTGTGAGCATGCATATAGGTGCACGTGTGTGTTTTAGGGGACATCCTTACTGTTTGGCTGTTCATAACAAAGAATTCAACACTTACTGGGTAATGTAGGAGGCAGAATGTTAAGATGGCCCATCATGAACCTTCCCCTCCAACCTTATTCCTGGGTGTCACGTTCCATTACATTGTGAAGAGGATTTTATGCAGATGGACCTAACCTAATGACAGGAACTCTCTCAAAGCAGACAGATTTCTTCAACTAGTAGCAGAAAGGAAAGTAAGGAAGATTTGAAGCAGAAGAGGGATTTGTTGCACTATACTAGGCAAGCCTCTAGGTGCTGAGAAGACTTCCAGATCACAGCCAGCTAAGACACAGGGACCTTAGTCGTATAGCTGCAGGGAACAGAATCCTGCTAATAATGAGCTGGGAAGCAGATTCTTCCCCAGGATATCCAACAAGAGCAGCTTGGTTAACACCTTGATGCTGGCCTTCTGATATCTTAAACAGAGAACCCCATTGATCCTGCTCTGATTTCTGACCTGCAGAACCATGAGCTAGTAGATGCATGTTGCTGAGAGCTGCTGAATTTGTGATAATTTATTTTGTAGCACAGAAAACTAACACAAGGCTTTCCTACGTGTGGCCTCGGGCTAGGAACTGAGAATGTAGAAATTAATGTGACAGGTCCCTCCAGCCCCCCTCCCTGAGCAGCTTATGGTTAGAGACAGGAATCAAGGGATTCAGGCAGAGTCATGGGGGCAGCTGCAGCAGCACCTGGTGTGGGTGGACCTGGTGGACCAGAGCTGCCTTACTCGGCCTGAGGCCAGCAATGCAGGGAGATGCCCAGCAGGCTGAGCCTGCTGCTGCACCCAATGTGGGCTTTTGGAAGCTGTCTGACCACATGCGTATGTCTGGGCTCTAGGGTCATCCGGGACACCTCTCCCTGGCTTTCCTCTCTACTGTCGTCCCCACATCTCTATTCTCTCACTCTCACTCTGCTTCTGCTTTCATCAAGGGGTCTGCTTCCTCCTTCACAGTGAAAATAGCTACTCCCCAACTCCTTGCTTCAAACCAGTGACTTCACTGCATCTGTAACTCTGACTCCTGTGGACCTCCCTCTCCCACAGACCCCCACGAAGGGACTGCCTCTCATTCCCATCTAGGAGAATTGTTCAGTGATCTGCCCCCATCAGATCTACCGGAGGCCCTTGCCTCAGCCTAGGTTGAGCTTCACGTTGGCTTGTGGTTGTCCAGTTGCCCTGGCACCATTTGTTGAGAGGCCATCCTCCCTCCACTGAATTGCTTCTGCACCTCGGTCAAAAGCCAATTGGGCACATCAGGTGGGTCTGCTTCTGGGTTCTCCATTATGTTCCATTCCTCCATCTGTCTGTTTGTCTTCTCATATCACCCAGTTTTGAGTACTGGAGCTACAGAGAAGGCCTTACTATTGGATAGAGTGGGTCCTCCACTTCTTTGTTAAAATTGTTTTAGTTCTATAGCTAAAATACCTGGCTCCTCTTAGGATAGTCCTCATGCCCTTTATCTCCATCCCTTCTTGTCATTTTTCTTCTCTACCTGCTTCTCAGTAATACTACTTAGCAGCCACTCCAGCAAGCCTTCAGCACCCCACTGCTCTGCAGGCCAGCCCTGCTGAGCTTAGCTGGGCTCATTCATTTATCTGGGGGTTGGCTAGTTGTCAGATAGTCTAGGGTGTCTTCACCAGGATGGCTGTGCTACTAACACTGCCCAATGTCTCACTGTCTAGTGCTGCCTGGGCATGTTCTCATGGCGAACTAGATGTGCACCTGTGTATGTTGGAGTTGTAGAAATAAAAAGATATTTTGGAAACCAAATTTTGTCATTTAGCTCTTCATTCTGGTAGAGTTGAATCAGAGCTGACAGTGCCAGGTGAGATAGCTTTAGTTGCTTAGGCCTTAAACCAACCTTCAGCAGTGCAACTTAGGACAAATCAGGTGAATAGAAAATATCATGACTATATCACCTGTAAAAGCCACCTATCTCTCAACAAATGATTCGAAGGGCAGCTCTGCAATATCTACAGCATGGCCATTTCTACTGAAAACCCAGTTATCAATTTCCTGATCTTTTTAGGGAAAGAATAATACAGGGTCTGGGACCTAATTGTGGTTTAGAGTCAGCTGATATTTTTCAGCTCAATACTGAGCAGCAGAAAGGGGAGTGGTGATAGGTAATAATTGGGGTAATGTCTATTCCCTCTCCTTTTGCACAGATGACAGCATTACTCACGTAATACTCAGAATGCTCAATGCTGAGATAAAGGTGCCATGGACGTTGGTGCTGCCTAAGTGCTTTATTCATGAGCCATGAAGGGACTTTAACCAGATGAGAATAAACAAACTAGGATCTTGATGCCGATGATTACATTTTTACTTATCTTTCCAGTAAACATAAGCAAACATCCTCCATTAGCTGCCATACAATTGGGCGTCCCAGAAAATTTAAATGTCCTCATTGTGTAGAATGGATATTAACCACATTAAGTACTTAAACAACTGACTGCTGGGAACCCAATCTTTCCTGGTGAAGTTGGCCTTGTGTAAGGGTCTGATAACCAGGCAGCTCTTAAGTGCAGGGGGCAGAGGGAAGAGTTTGGGGCTGTGGTTAATTGACAGTATTAATTGCCCTGATGCTTCATAGGTGGCACAGATGTAGCTCATTCAGTTACATCCAGTCATCATTTATTGAACCTCTTATTTATGTCAGGTGCTATTTTGGGCAAGCAATTCTCTCAAAATTATGCCCACCCAGAACCTCAGAATGTGACCATATTTGGAAATAGGGTCTTTGTGTACGTAATTAGTTGAGAATCTTGAGATAAAATCCTGGATTTAGAATAGGCCTTATAAGAAGAGAAAACAGAGACAGGCACACAAAGGGGAAGGCCATGTGAGGACAGAAGCAGAGGTTGGAGTGATGCAGCTGCAAGCCAGGGAAGGCCAAGGATGGCTGATGATATGGTTTGGCTGCGTCCCCACCCAAATCTCATCTTTAATTATATCGCCCATAATTCCCACGTGCTGTGGGAGGGACCTTGTGGGAGGTAATTGAATCGTGGGGGTGGGTTTTTCCCATGCTGTTCTCGTGATAGTAAATAAGTCTCACGAGATCCGATGGTTTTACAAAGGAGAGTTCCCCTACACAAGCTCTCGCCTGTCGCCATGTAAGATGCGACTTTGCTCCTCATTCACCTTCCACCATGATTGTGAGGCCTCCCCAGCCATGTGAAACTGTGAGTTGGTTAAACAACTTTCCTTTATAAATTACCCAGTCTCAGGTATGTGTTTCTTAGCAGCGTGAAAACAGACTAATATAGCTGGTAACTCCCAGAAGCCAGAAGAGACAAGGACACATCCTCCCCTAGCAACTTCGCAGGGAGCGTGGTCCTGAGGACATCTTCCTTTTGGACTTCTGGCCTCCAGAACTGTGAGGCAATGAATTTCTGTTGTTTTAAACCGTGTAGTTGGTGGTAACTTGTTACAACTGTCCTAGGAAACATACACATTGGGAATGCGGGAAGGAGGTATGCATAAGGCAGTCTTTGCTTTTGAGGAATCGATAGTTTAATTCCTGTTGTCTCTCAAACATATGTTTGATTCTTTTCTTATCCTGAATTCCACATTTCCACCAGCATCCAAATTATCTTCTGTCCCGAGGTTATTGCTGTATAATATTTTCCTGTATGAATTCCTGAATGCTTATAGATTCACTGTTTTTGCTGATAAGAGTGTGGAGCGAGGGGTAAAAAGAGGTTTTAAGGCTTCACGAAGCACATTAATCAACTAGAAAACAAAACAGTTTTAAATGAGGCAACAAGAGGTGGTTGCAGCTCAGCTTAGCAAATACCGGCTGTCTACTTCGTGCCAGGCAGTGGCTCAGGCACATGGGGAGTAAACGGGAAGTGGAGGAAAAGTCCCTTCTGAACAACTGGTTGGCTACTGGCCCTGGCCAGCCAGAATGGACGCTGGCCAGGAGCCGAATCTCGCTCTGGCTGCTATCCGCTCAGGATGTGAATGTGAATGAGGTGAGAAATGGAGGCTGTGGGCAGACTGCTGTAATCAGGGCCATGAATGTTAGGATTGGCCTGTAAACAGGGTGTAGTTGGAATTTCTGGGGTGAAATATCACCTTCAGCGTTTGGAGCGAAGGACATACACATAGTTTCTCAGTGCATATTGCCTGGAGAGCTGTCGATTCCAGCCCTTGTGTAGCCTGTGAGGCTGTGGTCTTGAACTAATAGATTATCTGCTGAGAGGCAAAATCACACACCTAAATAGTCGTCTCCATGAGTTATGGGGAAGGGAAGAGACTGATATTTACTGAATGCTTTTCATGTTAGGCAGTGAGCTTTATGGCTTTTATGTTGTTACAAGTAACTCCGATCCACCCAGGAATTTATTTTGGAGTCTAGTGAAAGGAGAGACACTCATTTTATTTTATTTTTCCCCAATAGCTAGCCAGTTCTTCTTGCCCTGCTCACTGAATAACTCTTCTCTTCTTTATTGGAGTCCAACCTAGGTCTGTTAACCTCCAAAGCTGTGGTCTTCCCTCCACACCTTCCTCAAGCTCTGGTGGACATTTTTGTGACTTGGTTTCTGGTAGAATACATATCACTAGAGGTTCTGTCTCTTGTTCATTGTAAGTGTCTTATCCTGTGCAATGACTATTTGTTGAATGAATAAACTATGTATTCTTATATCTAGTAGGATGAAACTTTTCAAAACTTATTTGGCAGAACATTTGACCTATTCCCACCTATTTATTCTCCTAAGAATAATTTTGTCAATTTTGGGGAACAACCTTGATTATAATTACGTTAAATGTGAACACGAACTTGAGAGGAACTGACATCTCTCTCTTCTTGTGTGCCTCAACCTTTAGTACCTTACCCCATTAATCACCTTAATGACCCTAAGAAGTAGGTATCATTGTGCCTATTTTATCAATGACTATGGTGAGATACTTCCTAAAGATATCCTTTCACCCCCTAGGCAGAAGTGACCCTCTCATTGCAAATATGTACAGCCAGCACTCCTTTGGATTTCTTCCATTCAATATTTGTTCATTCACTTGTTCTTTTTTTATTCAATAAATGTTCATTGAGTGCCTATTATATGCCAGGCACTGTTCTAGGTGCTTGGGATGCTGAAATGAATGAAACAGGCAAAACTCATAGTCCTCAAGGAGTTCACATCCTGAGAGGTGCAGACAATAAACTAGTCAACAGGAGAACAATAAATGTTTCTGTTCATGATGTTTCCTAAAACAGAATTAAAAAATACAAAAGGAACTGCAGTGAGGTAGGGAATACTGAGGGAGGTGACCCAGATGGGGTGGTCAGGGAAGACCTCTCACCTTCTCCAGGGGCGGGAGGCCTGGGGGATGGGACAGAGTCAGCACTGGGGCACCAGGGCCAGGCGTTCCAGGCAGAGGAACATCAGGGTAAAGGCTCTATGATAGTAGAGTGCTTGGGCTGTAGGGCATAGCCAGGAACCATGTGTGGCCGACACACACTGTGGTGAGGGCAAGGAGAGTGAAGGTAGGGAGGTTTGGTGGGAGGGGTGACTGGGATTCTTCTGGGCCATGGTGAGGAGCATGGATCTTATTTCATGCACAATGCGATGCTACTGAAGAATCTAAACCGGGCTGGGGCTGTCGACTTTGAGAAGGTAGGCAAAAGGAGAAGAAAGTAATCTCTTGGCCTTGGACCTGTGAACAAACTCAGCACCCTGGAACCAATAGGTTCACACCAAGGGGACACCTTCCTGAGAACTGCAGTGGTCTGATCTGTTGTCCAAAATCACCCCTTTCCAAAACCTGAAGTCCCTGGGAGGCCAAATCAGGCATTGGAGGGCAACTTGGTAAACAAAGGGAGGTGGGGCCCCTTGAGCAATGGTTTTTTAAGACTCTGCTGAGGCCTGACCCACTCCTGCCCAAGGAAATGTCTACCAATCCAGTGGGTTAAGCCTTCCTCCACCCTGCCCCACTCATCCCTTCCACTCATACTTCTGTCTAGCTCTTCATGGAACTCCTCCTGCTCTTTCATGCCACTGCTGAAGATTTCTGAAATCCTTTCTTCTCCTCATACGCTGGGGAATTCTTGTTATTCCTCGTATCTATGCTCAGTGTCTTGTGCTTTTTAAAACTTTCCCCGATGGTCCCAAAAGGATGGAGTGGATTCTTCTCCCTGACCTTGTGCCTGACTCTACTGCTGCACCCATCACCCCCTTTTGAAGTCTGCCAGGACCTAGGCATGCCTCTGCTAGGCCGAGGGTCCTTGGGAGCAGATCCATCACACCTGAAGTCCTCCACTCCTGTCAGGGAACTCAGAAAATTTAAGGAGAACAGACCTAAATCGAGTAATGAGAATGTCCCTGTCACTGCTTCCCATGTGTGCACAGGCTGCTCCAGCACTGCCAAGGGCTTGCTCTGCCTCCCCCTTTTCCGGGCTGATGTCTGACCACTCACCCCATGTTTTCAATCAGCTTTCATCAGGCAGGATGAGATTGCTGTACAATCACTGAGATCCTGCTTCCTTAGTTACCGTCATGTGGCAATTTTATCTCCACCGGATTATATCTAAGATGCTTTGATTGAAGTTTAGATATTTCCAAACAGCTTAAACAAACGTCAACAAACCACATTTTTCTTTCTCCTCTTCAGAACCCTGTAGTACCTTTTTATCGTGTTTGAAAAACTTCCCAGAGCCCTTACCCCAGCCTGTGAAGCCCTCAGCTCATGACCTCTCCTCTGACACTGGCTTGCCCACTTTCTCTCCTTCCTACACAGCAGTCCAGCCATCCTTGCCTGCCTGCTACTTCTAGGGACTGTCATGCATGTTTTTGCCAAGGGCCTTTGCACATGCTGTTCTCTCTGCAAAATAACCATCCCCCTCATATCAACATGGCATCTTCTGTTACTTTATTTATGGATCTGCTCTATTATCCTCTTTTTAGAAAGGCTTGCCCTGACCACGCTGTTTAAAATTGCAGCTCCTGTCCCCAACACAATCACTATCACCTTACCTGATGTGTTAGGAAGAATAACTGCCCCTGAAATGTAACTATGTCTTAAATGTTGGACTCTGTATACATTACATGGCAAAAGGGACTTTTTAGATGAGATTAACTTAAGGATTTGAGATGGAGGAGAGCATCCTGGATCATCCAGGTGGCCTTGAATGTAATGAGAGTCCTCACAAGAGGGAGGCATTTGGTTTTCTGTTCCTGTGTTAGTTTGCATGGGGTAATGGCCTCCAGCTCCATCCATGTTGCTGCAAAGAACATGATCTTCCTCTTTTTATGGCTGTATAGTATTCCATGGTATATATGTACTACATTTTCTTTATCCAGTCTATTGTTGATGGGCATTTAGGTTGGTTCTATGTCTTTGCTATTGTGAATAGTGCTGCAATGGACATCTGTGTGCATATGTCTTTATAGTATGATTTATATTTCTTTGGATATCACTTATAAGTGGGAGCTGAACAATAAAACACATGGGCACAGAAAGGGGAACAACAAACACTGGTTGGAGGGAGAGGATAAAAAAAACTACCTATTAGGAACTATGCTTACTACCTGGGTGATGACATAATCTGTACCCCAGTGCCCTGTGACATGCGGTTTACCTAAGTAACAAACCTGAACGTGCACCCCTGAACCTAAAACAAAAGTTAAATAAATAAAAGGGAATGCATAAGGGTAAGAGAAGATGTGACAACCAAAGCAGAAGTCGCAGTGATATGGGATCACAAGCTGAGGAATGTGGACACCTCTGGAAGCTGAAAAGACAAGGAGACAGATTCTCCCCAAGATCCTCCAGAAGAAACACATGTCCTGCTGACAGCAGGATTTCAGTCCAGGGAGACTTCCAGGACTGTAAGATAATAAATTGATGTTATTTAACCTACCAAGTATGTTACCATTTGTTATAGCAGCACCTGGAAACTCATACACCTGGATTTACTTTCATTCATAGAATTTACCACTTTTTTTGGGGGGGAGGGGGGAGGGGACAGAGTCTTGCTCTGTCACCCAGGCTGGAGTGGAGTGCAGTGGTGTGATCTTGGCTCACTGCAACCTCTGCTTTCTGGGTTCAAGTGATTCTCCTGCCTCAGCCTCCCAAGTAGCTGGCATTATAGGCATGCGCCACCACTCCTGGCTAATTTTTGTATTTTTAGTAGAGATGGGGTTTTGCCATGTTGGCCAGGCTGGCTCAAACCCCTGACCTCAAGAGATCCACCTGCCTCAGTCTCCCAGAGTGCTGGGATTACAGGCATGAGCCACCATACCTTTCCAGAATTTACCACTTTCTATCATTGAACTGCAGATTTGTCTCCTGGCACCAGAAGGTCAGCTCCCAGATGTAGGTTCATTGTGTGTTTTGTTCACTGTTGGTTTCCAGTACGTAGTACAGGACCTGGAAGACAGCATACACTCAGTCGTCATTTCAACAAATGTTTACCCACTCACTAAAAATGTATTTATTCTCCCCCAAATATTTTTTGAATGAGTGACTAATGGAAGCTTTTCATGGTAGATGCCTGCCGCAGCTTGGTCAGCCCCCTTTCTGTGTAAACATCAACAATTTCCTGTAGAGAGGATGATCTCATTTCTCACTCCCTGGGAGAGGCCCCTTGCCATTCTCCTACTACTCAATGTAGGTCATTCATTCATGCATATGTGTCATTATCTTGACTGAGTACTTAACATAGCACCACCTGCCTGGCACCTGGGGTTAGCAGTGAACAGGACTGTGGCCCTTTCTTAAGGGGTCACCTGGTTACCTGGATTGTTTCTGTACTAAGGAGAGACAAACTCAAAAACAAATAGTCATCATCATTATATACTGATTGTATAATAGTCTTATTCCAAGAAAAATCTTAGCAGAGAGGTGTTAACCTCATTTTACAGATGAAGAAACTGAGATTCTGAGTTGTTAAGTGACTAGATTGAAGGCGCATAGCTGGACCAGGGGATTGGGTGGCCACTCTTCAGTGGCTTCTGTTTGCTGAGTTGGCCTTTTGCTATGTCACTGTCTGTGGCCCTCACCCTAACTTGGGGATGCAGGCATCACTACCCCCATTTTATTAAATGGAAAATCAAGGCTTGGAAGTTAACTTATGTACTCAGGTTCACACTGACTCAAATAGTAGGACTGGGTTTAAACCTTTGTTTAAACCTTTGTCCAGGAACACCAAACCCTCCTTTTCATCCATGACCCGACTCTCTCCCCATCAACAGATAGGACCTCTCTCTGCTACAGCCCAACAACCCGTACCTCAGATGCTTGCAGAATCAGGGAGGAAACAGATGCATGAACTGGGCCAGGTGTGACAGTGGTGAATCAGAGAGAATGTTGTGGAAGGGCATCACTGGCCCACTTTTTTTTTTTTTTTTTTTGCAAATCTTCCAATTTCTTGTGGTTTTAATGTGTTCCCCAAAGTTTATGTGTTGGGAACTAAATCTCCAATGAAACAGTGTTGAGAGGAGGGGCCTAATAAAAGGTGATTAGGCCATGAAATCTCTGCCCTCATGAAGGGACTGCTGTCATTATCATGCGAGTGGATTAGTTATCAGGAGAGTGAGTTACAAAAGCAAGCTCAGCCCCCTCTTGCTTGTTTGCTATCTTGTACTCTCTTGCCCTTCACCCGTGGGATGATGCAGAAACAAGGCCTTCATCAGATGCCAGCACCTTAATTTTGGACTTTTTAGCCTCCAGAACTGTGAAAAATAATTAAAAAAAATAAATTACCCCGTCTGTGGCATTCTGTGATAGCAATGCAAAACAGACTAAGACATATCAGAAACAAGAATTTTGGGGTGACATTTTATAATTTTTAAATACTGTAACTTAAAACAATTTTAATCAATGGACTAGACTAAACACATGCATGACCCACCAATGTGCCATCCTGTGCCCAGCATCAACTCTGCAAGAAATGAGCTGCAGATTTCAGGTTTTTAGGAGGGCAGGAACGGGATGTTTGCTTACTTTTCTTGCTTGATGCACACAGTGCTTGAATACATATGTTTGTACAGGATGTGGACTGTGGTTTACTTTCCATTAGAGAGTGTTTGAAAGAATTACTAGCCATCTTGAAAGTTCACTCTTGGCTGTTTGAATAAACAGCTTCATGCATATTGCAGTGTTGAAAGCATGCTATGAAATTCATTAGAAATAACTGGTCTAGTGGAAATGAGAAAAGAGCCCACTGGCATGTAAAGTAGGACAACCAGAGTTACCCAGCGTGATCCATCATGATCAATAACTAATTGGCACTAATACACTTCCAGATTTATCAGTCGTGGAATATTTGGTCATGATTTAATCAGACCAGTGTTGTATCACATGGGTGAAGTATGAGGAAAAGCCACTAATATAGAATAATATTCATAGTAATACCTAATACTCGTAGTCATTAGTTCATGCTTGGTACTTTTCTAAATGTTTAACCTATATTAGTTAATGCACCATGTACGACACTATAAGGTAGGTGTTTTATTATATCCATCATATAAGTGTGGAGGCTGATGCACAGACAGCCCAAGTGGCTTCCCCAGCATCACCCAGCCACTGAGTGTTGGAGTGAGAATTCAAATCCAGGCAGCCTGGCTCCTATGTTGTTGTCCCAGATAACTCTTGTTCTTTGGCCTTAGTAAAATCTCAGTAAGGCTGGAAATTTAACAATAAAATAGCATTTACTAAGCCACTGCTATGTGCCTGGCTTTGAGTATCAGAAAAGAATGTTTCTGGCTTCTAATAGTAGCCAACCTGACCCACTGAACAAATAAAATTGTGTTGTTATTTTTCCTAATATATTAAGTCCCAAGGTAAGTGGTTGCTGGCATGTGTTCAGAGGCTCACAAGGAAGAGTGGCTTCCCTGCATCTGTCTTGGTCTTTGGCTCATGTTTTTGGCTTTATAGTCACAAGATGGCTGTTGCAGCTCCAGATATCACATCCACATTGAAGGCAGGAAGAAGCGGGAGGGTGGAAGGGCCGCTCCAGCGCAGTGTGCCCCTTTTGTCACATACACAAAAAATACTTTCCCAAAAATGTCTCCATCTCATTGATTAGATCTCATTAATTAGATCTGGATCACAGGGTCACTGCTGGCTGTACAGTGGCTGGAAAAGTGGGGAACGCAATTGTCCAGATTAATTAGATCGGTAGTTCCCAAAGTGCAGCCCCAGAACCATCAGTGCCACCTAGAAACTTCTTAGAAATGCAGATTCTCTAATGCCTTCTTAGAAATTCAGGAGCTGAATTCAGGAGGTGGTATCCACTGATCTCTTAACAAGGTTCCAGGTGATTCTGAAAATGCCACTGGATTTGATCAATTATGACTTTATTGGGGATGGGCAGCTTATCATTCATTGCCTGGGGCTGGCCACAGTGATCCCTAAGGAGAGCTGGGGTTTTGTTATCAAGAAAGAAGGGAGAATGGAGCCTGGCTGAGCAAATAACGCCCCCAGTGTGTTGTTCCATTTTCTTCATGATGCCTGGCAAGGCAGGTGCCACTGTCCTTGTGTTTTTTGGCAAGGACACTGACACTCCTTGTCTTTGCCTTTGCAGCAATGTGTTGCCCGTTTCTATCCTAGTGGTACACTTTTAGTGGTGTCACCCTTGGCAACTCTCTCTGAGTCTGGTGGTGAGACACCACTTTTCAAGAATGTACTTCACCTTCAGTCCAGTCACTCTGCCAGCCCAAGCAGTTCTTGTGGATTCCTCAGATGGAATAGGTTCATGATAAGAAACCCAAGGGTGCCAAACTGGTTTTCCCCAGACTGGGTCGTTTTCAAGGATACAGAACTTCCCGTGCTAAAACCAGGAAGATTCCAAGGAAATCAGGATAAGATGGTCACCCAAAGAAACCATTCTTCAACCCTCTCACACCCCCAGCCAATTCTTCCTGCTCTGAACAAGCAACCTCACGTGACAGTGCGATTCTAGGACCCGTTATTGGCTTGGCATTTTCATTGACTGAAGCCGTTTTAATCTGTTTATCAACCAAATGTTAACTTTCCACTTATTCAAAGTGTCTTTTAGGCACTATTATGTAAGTATCAGTGTAGTACACTCCGGGGAGATGCCAAATAAATAGGAACCACAGGCTGTGTGCTCAAAGTCATCTAGAACCAATCTAGTCCAATAAGCAGACAAGCATTCATTAAGTGCCTTTTTTTGCCCCATACATTGTTAGTTTCCCCAAAGGAGCCCACAATTTTGTAGGGGATATGGATGACATGGGTGAGTGGGAATATTTACAATGTTATAACACTAATTATTAAAGTAATAATGGCCTTTGGCGTTTGACCATTTGCTCAGTAATTAACACCTCCCTCCAGTTAGGAGACAAGACAGAGGAGGAGGTTGATCGAGAACCAACTCTCACCTCTACAGCAATAAAGCTGCAGCCAAGGAACGTAAGGGAGGCAGTAATCATGCGCTCCCTAATGCTGAAGCCCAGAATCGGCTGGACTTTTCCACCTGGCCAGTGCTGAATCTGGACCCCACAGACCTCTCCACATGGCAGCTGGTCCTGAAAAGCTTCTGGCAAGAAGGAGCAGAAGAGAGACCACTCCCTAAAGTCAGACAGACTCCACAGAGAGGGCACCGTGAGCATCAATATGCTGGTGCCATTCCTTTTCCAATTCACTCGGATAACTTGCACCACCTTGGATGGGAGAAGAGACCACGGATGTGTGGGGCAATATCCCAACTGCAAGAAACCAGAAAAGAGGGCGGGGATTACTCCTCACCCCCTAACACAGAGCTAGCACTTTTTGAAAGGTTGTGGTATGCCAGGCATGATTCTGAGCTCTTTATGGAAGGTAGGCCCCATTTTCCCTATTTTACAAATGAGATAACTGAGGCACACAGAGGTTAGATGATGCGGCTAAGCACACACTGACTGAGTAGAGCTGTGTTGTGGACCTGAGCAGTCTGACTCCAGGGAATGTTCTCCCAAACTATTAGATGTCTACAGAAGGTTCAGAGTTACCTCTAAAGAAAAAAATCGTGGGGAAAAGCTTCCCAAGAGAGCAAGTGCATGAGCTGCATGTCAAAGGCCAATGAAAAGTTTTCCCCAAAATAAGGGGTGTTGGTTCATGATCTTGCAGGCAAGGGAAACAGCAGCATGAAGATATGGCAGTGTGCCGCAGCATGGTGCCTTCAGGGAACCCGTGATGTTCATTGCTGATTTGAGGACCCGACAGTGGTACCTGCCCCGTGAGGACCTCAGGAGCTTCTCGATAGGACATCTGCATTTCCCAGCATGCTGCTGGTTACATAACAAGCTGCAGTGCAAGCTCATTGCTTTTTTTTCCTCTTCTCTGACCTTTGGTAAATGAGTAAGAGGTGAAAATATGGAATCTCTTTCTTGGCAAGTTATCCTGAAAGGAAATAAATCTAAGTCAAAGAACCAAAGTTTTAGTAAATTAACCATTAACTCCGTCTCTCTATTCTAAGCACGTTAGGCATTCGACCTCATGCTGGATTCTGACTTTGGCTTGGCAGGGACACAACTCAACATAATTATCCTCCATTGCATAAGTTTAATATACAAGGAACTAATTGTATTCATTTACTTCCTCACATCCTTGCTTCCATTATGTGGTGAACTAATCAGTTCACTTCACTTTTTTTTTTTTTTTTTTTTTGTAAATAACATGTCTTTTCAGTTATTGGAAACTGGCTGTAATTCAAGCTAATTCAAAAATATTTACCGAACACTTATTATGTACCAGGAGTTGTGTTTGGCACTATGAATATGGAGATTAGTTCATTCAATCATTCCTTCTGTTAATGAATATTTATTGAACACTAACTGTGTACTAAACACTGTGCTGAGTGCTAAGGGTACAACAGAAAAAAATAAACATGGCCCTTGAACTCAGGGAGCTTAGAGTCTAGTAGGGAAAAGTGAACTTAATGAAATATACAAAGGTAAAATTACACAAAGTGATGTATTTTGGGGAAAGTTCCACAGTGCCATGAAAGTGTATCGTCGGGAGCCAGACCTAGTCTGGAGGGTGAGGGCAGCCTTCTGGGGATGCAGAGAGAACAAGGGTAGGGCAAGGAGGAGAGCACTCGAGCCCTGGGGAGTGGCTGTTGTCACATGTCTGGCATTTAGTAGGTGATGGGAGTGAGCAGGGAGGGGAGGCAGGAGAAGCAGCTGGAGCCCTGCAGCCCTGGGGAAGGATTTCCTTTTTCCACTGAGAGCAATGGAGGGCACATCGGAGGGGAGGAAGCAGAGGACAAGCAAGATCACTCAGCTCCTCACATATTTCCCTGAGTGGAAGAGTCAGGTGAGGATATTGGGAGGCCACCATAGTGGTCCAGGAGACAGAAGATGGTGGGTTAAACCAGAAAAGTGGCCGTAGGGCTGGACAGGTGTGAGATACTGTGCGGAGAGAACATGGAGCTACCTGATGAAAGATCGGACATGGGGTAAGGGGAGAAAGGAGTCAAGGATGAGTCCCAGGTTTTGCACATATAGTGCCCGTGAATGTTGAGACCACTCATCCTGCATTCTGCTTTGGATCTGTTGAGTTCATGGTGGCTTTGGAACCTCCATGAGGACCTGTGGGCAGGCATTGACACATACAGTCAAGGCTAGAGACACCTTGGAGAGCCACTGCCAATTAGATGGTCATTGCGGCCTTTGGAGCCCATGACAAGAGAACGGTTGTAAGACAAAGACTTGACAGACTCTAGTATTTAATGCCTGGGAGGACAGGGCTGAGTGTGCAGAAGAAAGTGAAGCATGAAAGGGACAATTGAGAGAGTGGACAAGTCAAAGGAGGGGAGGATGTCCATGGGATTTACTAGCAAGGCCATACATTGTTGACCTGTCTTGGTGTAGGGAAGCATGTAGAAGCCAGGCAGAAGTGGGGTGGAGAGTGAAGCAGCAAGACTGCAGAGCCCCATCAAGAAGTGTGGTGTGAAGGGAAGGCTTCAGATAGACAATATGTGCTGGGGAAAAAATGGAATGTGCTGCAAATTCCCTTGTGGATCCCTTCAAGGGTGGACAGCTGCTCTGGCAAGTATAGCGCACCTGACCCAGGAGCCTTTGGAATAGGTGGGTAGGTACATAGGTAAGGATATTCAAGGAGCAATACCAGGTTTAGCAAATCTGACTTGTTTCCTTTTTTGTTTTCTTTTGCAGTCAACTTTGACCATTTTCAGATTCTGCGGGCCATTGGTAAAGGGAGTTTTGGAAAGGTAAGAATATAAATGTCTAGACCACTGGGCTTAAGTGTGTGTGTATATTTGTGTGTCTGTGTGTTGGTTGCTGGGCACTGGGAATGTTCTGTTTGGCAGTAAGATTTCGACTTGACAAATTTGAAATGTGAAAGGAAGTCTGAATAGTTTCCTTTGGATCTGGTCTAATTTTTTTCTGAAAATTAAATTACCACAACAGCCCTGGTTTAGGTGAATTACAGTGGTAATTATTTCAAGATTGCCAATGCCATTTGTTCCTTTGAGAATTTAAATGAGGAAAGTTGAAAAAAGCCCATAAACATCACAGAGGCAGCTCTTTCCAGCAACATAGACATTTGTTGTTTTGGAAAGTTCATATTTGTGATCTTTGACTAGTTTTTTTGAAAGGGTATAGAAGACTAGGAGAAGATGGCAGGAGTTTTAGAAAACAAAATGCTCCCCAATCAAGCCCCAGTCTGTTCCCACATACTCAGAAACTTTTTTGGCAATAATTGCTTTGAGTACCTTTTGAATGCCAGATATTCTGTTACGTTTTTTCATAGCTGTTGTTATTTCCATTTTACAGATGGAAAGGCTTAGATGTAAAACGTAGTCTCTGTAACTCAGAAAGATGGAGCAGGTTACCCTTGGCCACATAGGCAGGAAGTATCAAAACTGGGATTTGAACTGAAGGCTGACCAGGGACCTCCTGTTTCAGCAACCCACACTCTTGATTAGACTATTTAAAACTCATAGAGCTAAACTGAGGCATGTGACCTAAGAGGTTAGATAGACCCAGACAACTTCCCTCCCTCCTTCCCTACTTCTATTAATCCAATCCATGCATACTAATTGAATGCAAACCCTGTACCAGGCACTATTTTAGACTCTCTTGATCAGTAGTAACCAAAACAGACCCAAGTGTCTTTTCTCCTAGGGCTTACATTTAAAAAAATGAGAGAGATGAGAAACAGATAATCGTATACCTTTATGGTACATTAGATAATGATAAGTACATTAAAATACAGTAAGGTAAGGGGAATACGGAGTTATAGGAGAGCAGCAGGGAGAAGTTGCTGTTTTGTAGAGCCGAGCTATCATTAGGGTGGCCACTAACCACATGTGGATATTTAAATTTAAATTAATTAACATTAAGTAAAATGATAACAATTCAGTTCGCAGCACACTAACTGCATTTTAAATGCTCAGTAGCCACGTGTAGCCAGTGGTTACTGTATTGGAAGCTCAGGTTATAGAGCATTTCCATGTCATAGACGGTTCTGCAGGACAGTGCTCTCATATAGGATGTCAGGGACATCCTTGATAATAAGATGACATGTGAGCAGAGCCCTGAAGGAAGTGAAGGAGGAAGACAGGCAAGTTCCAGGCAGAGGGAACCTCAAGTGCACATTCCATGGAAGGGAGTGTGCTCTGTGTCTTTGAGGGGTTTCCAGGCAATGGGAGTGGTACAAGGTAAGGTCAGTGAAGTTGGCAAGGCCCAGGTCTTAGAGGACTTCATCCATGTGGTAAAGGCTTTGGTCATTTCACGGAGTGAGAAGAGAAGGTTTGGGGGGTTCTGGGGGAGGAGTTGCATGATCTGTTTGTAGAAGTTCATAGAAGTTCACTTTGGCTGCCTTGTGGAGAATAGCCTGGGAGTGGCCACAGCAGCAGCAGGGAGCCCTGTGGGGAGAGGAGGTGGTGGCCTGGGGCATGTGGCGGTGCTGGGGGTGGTGAGAAAGAGTCAGATTTTGGATATATTTTGAAAGTGTCACCAAATCAAGTGGTCAATAGGTAGGGGGTCTCTGCAGTAGCTCAGAGGCTGTCTGATGTCATCACAGGTCTGGACACTTTTCTTCCACGCCCTCCACCTTCCTCAGTGGGATGAGATTTTCTCCTCAGGTTTCCTGTCTAATGGTTTAGAGGTTGCCGAGTTCTGTGTATCACATCTTCACACAACTGCTCCTCACTTGTGCGACTTTGTTAGAGAAGGACTTCCCTCCTGGAAACCTCCCAGCCAACCCTTGTTTCGTTGGCTGTAATTGGTCACATGACCACCGCTTGCTACTGAGGGAAGCATCTTTCATTTTCAGCCTGTAGCTGGGAGACGAGCCCTTCCAGTAGAGAAGGGCAGGAGGATAGTTTGGGTGGGCACAGAAAAGTGCCCTTGGGGATGTCTGATATACTAACTCTCCTTGTGCCCGCTGCTTGGGGAGCAAAGTTGAGTAAGATGTGGTCCCGACTGACCAGAAACTCATCGTTTGGTGGGGTAGACAGTTGTATGGACCAGTATGTTCAATGGTCAACTCTACTCCTGGGAAAAATCTCTTCTTCCATGGGGAGTATTTTCTGATGATTTCTGCTTCTCTTTTGCTTATGTGGACCTTCTTACAGAAGCCTTTCTAAACATGACACATTTGGGATTAATTCACTAACCAGAATGGTATTGAGTTGTGCTGACTTCTGCAACTTTCATTTGTCTTTTCCGCACAATATGGACTTCACTGTAGGCACACAGAGGCACCACAGAGCTTCCTGCCTTTTCAGAATCTCATTCCTGAGTTCCTCTACGTGCACATTTAACAGTGTTGGTCATTCATGTTGTCAAGTGAATTGGGTCACTGGATGATTTAACAGACATTCACTGGGCCACCGAAGGGGCCATGTGCTGCATTAGACTCTGTTTTCCTGGTAAGACTTGGAACTTGCTGAGGGCAGAAATCTTGTTTAAAAATCAGACATAAAAAACAGTAAATTATGATACAGTATATGATGGTTAATTTTATGTATCAACTTGGCTAGGCCATGGTGCCCAGATGTTTGCTCAAACCTCGCTCTAGATGTCACTGCGAAGGTATTTTTTTAGATGAGATTAACATTTAAATTAGTAGACTTTAAGTAAAGAAGTTGACTCTCCACAATGTGGATGGCCCTCATCCAACCAGTTGAAGACCTTAGGAGAGAAAGGCTGACTTCCCTTGATGAAGGAGGAATTCTGCCTCCTGGTGGCCTTCGGACGGGAGTTGCAATGTCAGCTTTTTTCTGAATTTCCAGCCTGCCAGCATGCCCCGTAAAAGTCAGAAGTCAGATTTGCAAGCCCCTGCAACTGTGTGAACCAGTTCTTTAAAATAAATCTGTCTTTGTCTGTCTGTCCATCCATATTCTGTTGATTCTGTATTCTGGAGAACCCTGACTGACACATGGCACCATAGTGGGACAAGAGCATGTGCAGGCTCCAGCTCAGGTAGGGAGAAGGAGGATTCTAGAAAGAGCCAAAGAGAAAAGAGTTCACGGGTACAGCAAACTGTTTCATGCGAGTTTAAACCTCTTGTCTACTTGGTGCTTTTGACGCTCTGCAAATGATTATTCAGAAATCGTGTTGTATATCTGACAGGTGTCCCTTTGGATCCTGGTGAGCTTCCCATGCCTGCTTTTATTCTGGAGCCCATGCATCACACCAGCCCCTCACTTCCTCCTTCTCACACTTCCTCATGGGTCAGGAAGGGAGGATGTTCAGTTCTCCAGGCCTGGATTGTATGGTGAAGAGTTGAAGTTTCCCTTGTATGGTGAGAGGAGCCACGTAGTCCTGCAGACTGATAAACCAATCTCAGGACCAGTTCACAGACACACCTCACAGCCCTTCTTCCTGCCTCCACTATGTTCCCATAGGCACTTGCTCCCAGCCTGCTCTCCTGTCTGCTTGGCACTCACACTATCCCTGAGAATTACCTGCCTCCGGCCAGGCACAGTGGCTCACGCCTGTAATCCCAGCACTTTGGGAGGCTGAGGTGGGCGGATCACGAGGTCAGGAGATCGAGACCGTCCTGGCTATCATGGTGAAACCCTGTCTCTATTAAAATAAAAAAAAAAAAAAAAAAAATTAGCCGGGTGTGGTAGGGGCGGGGCGCCTGTATTCCCAGCTACTCGGGAGGTTGAGGCAGGAGAATGGTGTGAACCCAGGAGGTGGAGCTTGCAGTGAGCCGAGATCACACCACTGCACTCCATGCTGGGCAACAGAGTGAGACTCTGTCTCAAAAAAAAAAAAAAAAAAAAGCCCTGCCTCCAAACTGGTCAGCATGAGGACCTGGACTCTAGGTCTCCTATTTCCTTTCTTACCTGCACTTCCTAAGTGGAAGGAAGTGCCAGGCAAAGTCAGGACCAAGCTCCTAGAATCCCTAGAACTCCAGGGCCCTGAGGCTGCCCGGTGGTCCCTGCTGCCCTCCCAAAGGGGGACCCAGGTGCTCCCACTGCCTTCTTGTTCTCCAGAAGGTGGATCTTAGCAAAGCTTCCCCTTCTGTCTGACCTTCCATCATTCATGCTGGCTTCTTCCTCCATTAGCACCCGTCTAAAAATGTGTCTCCAGTGAATAACTTGTATTTTGAATGTCCACTCCAGCCTCCACCAGCCAGGATGTTGTGATGTCAATGACATTTTCCCTCTTGAAGCAAGTTCGCCATCTGTACCTCCACCTACTCCCTTGACCCGGCTGGAATTAGGCCTCTACTTTAGAGTGGTTTCCAGAGGAGTGATCGGTTAGTCAGTGTTTATAAGGAGTAGCTCATTCTTACGTAATATCTTGGGCAGACACAAATTTCCCTTGGGATGGTTACCACCACTGGGAAGTCAGCTCAGCAAGTGTTTATGAGAGTGCAAGGCAGTGTGGCATAGCACAGGGAGCAGGCAGTTTGAAAACTAGACAAACAAGGATTCAAATGCCATTCATGCACGCACTTTGAGCCTCTGTGTCTTCACGTGTAAAATAGGCATATTGGTGTCTTCTATATAGGGCTGTTGTGAGAGGTTAATGAGATGGTATAGTAGAATGCCTAGCACAGAATTCAACCTGATATTCAATAAATATTGATTCTCTTGTTGCTTAAGGCTCTTTTTCCCCTACGCAGCAGCGAGTGAGGAAGGGAGACTAACTGAATGTGCTTTTTGGCTGTTTGTGGCGTGAAGAGTTCTTGCTTGGAGGGGCACTTGTCTGGACACAAATATGGTCTGGGACAGGCAGAGCTGTTGTGTATATTTAAGTTCCCAGAATATCTCACCATGTGACATATGTCACTGCTGATAAATGGTGGGATAAGGCCTAATAAGACTCATGATCTTGCATGATACTCATTCTTCTTAGAAACTCTACAGCTCTGGGCTTAGTATTGACATTGTCTTTGTATTTTCTCTAAGTCTGTGTCTTTTCTGGCTGTTGGAAGTTTGTGTGGAGTTGATATAAAATCAGGCAACTTAGGTTCATGTGTTAATTCACTCATTCACTCATCCGTCCATCCATCCATCCAACATATGGAGGACCAATTTGCTCTGGGCCCTATTCTAGGTACTGAGGTTACAAAAATGAACCAGATGTGATGCCTGCCTTTGAAGATCTCTCAGATACATGCAGGAGGCAGAGAAATAAACAGTTAACTATAGTCCACTCTGAAAAGCATGGTAGGGGAGGAACGCTAATGGTTTATGGGTGTACAGGGATGGAGTGGAGGATGCCTAATTCAAACTTCAAAAGCTGTGTTGCCCTTGCTGTCAAGGGCAGGATTGACTGGATACCCGTATGATTTTTTCCCATCATTTTAGTATGAAAATGTGCAAACCCACAGTGAAGGTGAAAGAATTTTACAGTAAGCACCAATGTCTTCCACCTACATTCCCAATTAACATTCTACCAAACTTATTTTATGAAATATCTATCCTTCTACCCACACATCAATCCATCTTATTTTTTGATGCATTTAATAGTAAATTGCAAATATTTGTACACTTCGCCTTAAATATTTCAGCATATTTACCTATAGTTTTTCTTTTGTTGTAAAATGTACATACAACAGAATGCACACATCTTAAACTTACATTTGTTGACTTTTGAGAAATGCATGCATCTGAGTAACCTAAACCCATACCAAAATATAGAATATCACCTCCAAAAGTCCCCTCTTGACCCTTTACAGTCAAAACCTATCCCAAACTCAGCTACTCCATCCATTACAGATTAGAGTTGCCTGTTTTAAAATTTAGTATAAAATGGGATCATACAATATATAGTCTTTTGTTTAAAGCTTCATAATGTTTTACATTTTATATAATTTTTTTCAGCATAATGTTTTTGAGATTCATTTGTGTTGCTTTGTATCAGTATTTTGCCCTTATTGAGGAATAGTATTCAATCCCATTAATATATCACAGTTGATTAATCCATTTTCATCATAATAGACTGCAGGACTGTTTCCAGTTTTGACTATTTTGCAAAAAATTACTATGAAAATTTGTATAGAAATCTTTTTGTGG
Organism: Rhinopithecus bieti; assembly: GCF_001698545.2. Lineage (NCBI taxonomy): Eukaryota > Metazoa > Chordata > Mammalia > Primates > Cercopithecidae > Rhinopithecus > Rhinopithecus bieti. Next base: position 309,406 of record NW_016828707.1, on the reverse strand, counting down.
ACATATGATTTTATTTCTTTGGGGTAAATGTCTAGGATTGGAATTTCTGGGACATAGGATAGATGTGTATTTAATTTTATACAAAAATGCCAAAAGATTTTCCAATGTGTCTGTACCATTTTATTCTGCTACAAAGAGTTCCATTGTTTCATATCCTTGCCAACATATGATACTGTCAATATTTTAACTTTAGCTATTCTGATGAGTGTTTTGTAGTATCTCAATGTGATTTTAACTTACATTTCCCTGATGACTTATGACAATAAGCATTTTTTCATATGCTTAATGGCCAATTATATATCTTAATGGCCAATTACAGAAATTTTTTAAAGTACCTGTTCAAAACTTTTTGCTATTTTTTAAAAAATGGGTTGTCTTATTATTTAATTGCGGGATACATATCTGGATGCCAGTCTTCTGTCACATATGAGACTATTTTCAACAAGACTGTTTACCTATTAATTTTATTAGTGGTGTGTTTTGATACGTGAAGGTTTTCCATTTTGATAAAATCTAATTTGTGGAGTGTTTTTGCTTTTAGGGTCATTGTTTTATGCAATTTATATAAGAAAACCTGGCTCACCAAAACATATTCAATTCACAAAGATATTTTTCTATGTTTACTTTCTAAAAGTTTTATAGTTTTAGCTTATAAATTTAATTCTATAATTCATTTTGATTTGTTTTTTTATGTGGTGTGAGGTAGGATCAAGGTTTTGTTTTTTTTTTTTTCTTTTTTTTTCCCCCTAGTGTGGACGTCAATTTCTTGAAAAAGATTTCTTTTGTTTATTGGATTGTGTACTAGGATTCTCTAGAGGGACAGAACTAATAGGATATATGTATATATGAAGGGGAGTTTATTAAGGAGAATTGCATCCCATGATCACAAGGTGAAGCCCCATGATAGGCCATCTGAAAGTTAAGGAGCAAGGAAGATAATAGTGGCTCAGTTCAAGTCCCAAAACCTCAAAACTAGGGAAAATGACAATGCAGCCTTCAGTCTGTGACTGAAAGCCTGGGAGCCCCTGGCAAACCACTGGTGTAAGTCCAAGAATCCAAAAACCGAAGAATTTGAAGTCTGATGTTGTAGGACAGAAAGCATATCCAGCACAGGAGGAAGATGAAGGCTGGAAGACTCAGCAAGTCAGTTTCTTGCACCTTCTTCTGCCTGCTTTTTCTAGCTGAACTGGCAGCCGATTGGATGGTGCCCACCCATGCTGCAGGTGGGTCTTCCTGAGGGGGGTCTTCCTCTCCCAGTCCACTGACTCAAATGTCGGTCTCTTATGGCAACACCCTCACAGACATACCCAGATACATCCAGAACCAATACTTTGCATCCTTCAATCCAATCAAGTTGACATTTAATATTAACCATCACAGATAGCTTTGGGTTTCATATGAAAAAATTAGATGATTTGTATGTCTTCTTCTGTACTCTCAATTTTGTTCATTTGACCTACTTGTTGATCTTTATGCAAGTACTAGCCTGTCTTAATTACTGCAGGTTTCTGGTGTGTCTTAAAATCAAGTAGTATAAGTCCTCCACATTTATTCTTTTTCAAGATTGTTTTGGATATTCTAGATCATTGATTTTCATACAAATTTGGGAGTTGCTTATCAATTCTACAAAAAAACTGTGGAATTAAATTGGTACATTAAATCTGTATATCAATTTGGAAATACTTATATCTTAAGAGTAGGGAGTCTTCTAATCCATGGACATGGTATATCTCTTTATTTCTATTTATCTCTATTTTTAATAGGTATTTAAAATTCTATTTTAGTGATGTTTTGTCATTTTAGGGTAGAGGTTTTGCCCTTTTTTGCACTAGTGTTTTCCCAAATAGTTCGTGAAGATTTTGGGGGGGGACAGGGGCAGACACTATTGTAATGAAATTGTTTTAATTGTTTACTACTAGATGGAAAATACAATAAAATTTTTGTATCTTAATCTCATGCCCTGAGACCTTGCTAATTAAATAATTAGTTGTGATAGTTGTTTTACAGTGCTTTGGAGATTTTCTATGTCAACAAACATTCCATTTGGTAATAAAAGAAGGTTTACATATTTTCCCCTTTATTTATGCTTTTTAAATCTTTATTGCAGTAGCTAAAACCTTCAGTACAATATTGAGGAGAAGTGATGGGAGCAAGCATCATTGTTTTGTTCTTAGTTTTAGGGCAAAAGTGTTCAGTCTTTCACCATTAAGAACATGTTTATTTCTAAGTTTTCAGAGATGCTCTTTATCAAATTGAGCAACTCTTTTAGTTGTAGTTTTCTGGAAGCGTTTATCATGTCTTGTTGTTGAATTCTATCAAATACTTTTTCTACATTGATTGAAATGAGCATATTTTTTTCTCCATATTTTGTTATTATGCTAAATTACATTGATTGATTTCCAAATTTTAAACCAACTATATATTACTGAGATAAATCCTACTTGAATATGATACCTTATTCTTTTTATGTATTGTTGAATTTGATTTGCTAGTATCTTATTAGAGAATTTTACATCTACATTTATAAGGAATATTAGTCTGCTTTTTTTTGTAATATCTTCATCAAATTTGTCTTCAGGGTTATAGTAGTCTCTAAGATGAGTTCAGTCATTTTCCTTTTCTATTTTCTGAAAGCACTTGTGTAAAGTTGGTGTTACTTCTTTAAATGTTTGGTAGGATTTACAAATGAAATTATCTGGGTATATATAGTTTTCTTTCTAGTAAGGCTTTTGACTACAAAATTACCTTCTTTAGTAGATATAAGGCACTCAGATGTTGTGTTTTTTCATATCTAACTTTTGGTAAGTTATATTTTTCAAGAAATTAATTTTCTCTATGTTGGCAAATTTGTTGGCACAAAGTAATTCATGATGTTCTCATAGAATCTTAATTGTTGTAGTGTCTGTGGTTGTAACTCCTTTCATTTCTGATATTAGCAGTTTGCCTTCTTCCTCTTATTTTCTTGTTCAGTTTATAATCTTAACTCTTCAAGATAGAACCTTAGGTAATTGATTTTAGACATTTTATTCTAATATAAGCATTTTAAGCTATAAATTTTCCTCTAAGGACTGCTTTAGTTACACCCCCAAATTTGATATATTGTATTTTGATTATTATTTAGTTAATATTTTCTAATTCCCCTTGTGATTGCTTCTTTGACCCATGAATTATTTAGTTATGTGTTGTTTAACTTCCAAATATTTGGTCTTCCTCGAAGCTTTTTATTGTTACTGGTTCTAATATTTTTCACTGTGGTCCAAGAACATACTCTACAATTTCAATTCATTTATATTAATTGAGACTCATTTTATGCCCAGCTTATGATCTACCTTCGTAAACACACTATGCCCACTTGAAAAGAATGTGTATTTAAAAGTTGTTAGGTGTAAGATTCAGTAGATATTAATCCAGTCAAAGTGGTTAATATTATTCAGAGCTTCCATGTCATTGCTGATTTTTAAAATCTAGTTTTATTAATTTCTGGATGGTTATGTGAAATATCCAACTAAGGTTGTGGAATTATTTCTTCTTCTTTTAATTCTGTCAATGTTTGCTTATTATACTTTGAGATATGTTGTTAGAGGCATACATATTTATGATTATTTCCTTATGATGAATTGTCCCTATTATTATAAAATATCCTTCTCTTTTTCTTCTGGTACTCTTTATTTTGAAACTTATTTTGAGATCAGAGTACCCATTCTAATCTACTTATGATTACTACTATGATCACTACTTATGCTTATTGAGTTCAGATATTTTCTTCTTTATTTTCTTGAAATGCTTGTGTAAAGTTGGTGTTACTTTTTAAAATGTTTGTTAGGATTTACAAATGAATTTATGTAGCCATTCTAACCTACTTATGCTTACTGTTTCCATGACATATATTTTTCTCTGCATTTATTTTCATTCTTTGTTTTTATATTTAACACTAATTTCTTGAGGATAGCGTATAGTTAGGTCTTGCTTTTAAAAAAAAATCTGGCCGGGCGTGGTGGCTCAAGCCTGTAATCCCAGCACTTTGGGAGGCCGAGACGGGTGGATCACGAGGTCAGGAGATCGAGACCATCCTGGCTAACACGGTGAAACCCCGTCTCTACTAAAAATACAAAAAACTAGCCAGGTGAGGTGGCGGGCGCCTGTAGTCCCAGCTACTTGGGAGGCTGAGGCAGGAGAATGGCATGAACCCGGGAGGCGGAACTTGCAGTGAGCTGAGATCTGGCCACTGCACTCCAGCCTGGGCGACAGAGCAAGACTCCATCTCAAAAAAAAAAAATCCTTTCTGTGCTTTTTAATTGTATTGTGTAACTCATGCACAGTTCCTATAATAATTGATACGGTTTGACTTAGGCCTATTGTTGTTTTATTTGCTTTCTTCTTACCTCTTCTTTTTTTCTTGTCCCTGTTTCTTCTTTGCTGTATTGTGGATTAGTTGAATATTTAAAACTATCTTTTAATTTATCTAATGACTTTAAGTGTACATTCCAGTATTATGTTTTTAAAATGTTTCTCTAAAGGATTATACTGTACATTCTTGATTTATTTCACAGTCTGTTGAGGGTTAATATTTTATAGTTTACATAAAATGTGAAAACCTTACAACTGTAGAGGACCATCTACCACCCTGTCTGCCCTTATAGTATAGGTGTCAAATGTATTGCAGCTTCTTAAATTCTAAGTCTCTAATACAATGTTATAGTTTTTGCTTTAAAAATATATATGTATAATTAAATAGAAATAACTAGAATATATTGTTATTAGGTATAAGATTTTGCTTTTAAAATTAGGAGGAAAATAGTTTTGATATTTATCCATATTTTAAGGAAAATCTAAGTTTCTCTCTGGTATCATTTCCATTCAGCCTGAGGAATTTCCTTTAGTATTTTATGTGGGACGTGTCTCCTCTTAATCTATTCTCTTTATTTCACCTTCTTTTTATTATTATTATTATACTTTAAATTCTAGGGTACATGTGCACAATATGCAGGTTTGTTACATAGATATACATGTGCCATGTTGGTGTGCTGCACCCATTAACTTCTTTCTTGAAGAATGTTTCTACTGGATACAGATTTTTAGGTTGACAGGTGTTTTTCCTTCCATTACTTGAAAGATTTTGCGTCATTGTCATCTAACTTTCACAATTTCTAATGAGAAGTCATCGAAGTTTGAATTGTTATTGTCCAGTATGTAATGTGTCACTTTTGTCTCCCTCCTTTCAAAAAGTCCCTTGAAATTTGACTTTTAGAAGTTTACGTATGATACGCATAGGTGGAAACTCTTGACTTAAAAAATAGTTTTTCTTGCTTTGTTTAGATTTCCTATCTTTTCCTTTATTTCAGTCATATTGCCCTTTATATCATGTAGCATAGTCATAGCAACTGCTTTATTGTCCTTTTGCTAATTACAACATCTGGGTCATCTTAAGATTCGCCTCCATTGATTATCTGTTCTGTTGAGAATGGGTCACATTTTCCTGGTTCTATATGTCAAGTAGTTTTGTCTTACATCCTGGATATTGTGAGTGTTATTTGGTAGAAACTTTGAATTCTATCGTATTTTTTGAAAACATATTTTTAACAAGCAGTTAACTTGGTTGGACTTACATCGCACATAAATCTCAGACCATTTTTTTTTTTACTTAACTGAACTGCTTTCAGCTTGTTCTATGTCTGTAATCTTTAGGAGTCAGCAGTAGATTTGGTCTGAGGTTATTTACCACATTTGAGGCTCCTCTCGGATTTCTCCTCTTGGATCCTCTCGGATTTCTCAGAAAGAGTTGTGGCCCAGTGAAGTTAGGAGGTTTGCCCATAATCTCATGAACAGTGGCTGAACTTAAACAACAGCAAGAAAAACAAAAATATTTTAGAGTAGTGTCTCATCTTAATGTGGAGAATTCATGGCTTCAGGACAATGGAGGCATTCCTTTTCAATCCACGACCCAGTTAACATCGCAAAGAGGCATACCACTTTTCCCCCATGTCATTGAGAGTTTTGTTCCTGAACCTTTTGTACTCCTTCATGACATACAACCAAATCTGTTAGCGTGTGGCCTCAAGATTTTCAAACTGACTGTAGCCTGTCATCATCCCTTGAAAATGGAATGGATCTTTTGAGAAATGTAAGCTTTCTAGAAGGTCTATTTCTCAGTTGCTTTTGGGTGGTAGCAATTTCTTGATGACACACACATTCATATAGAATGTCCACAGATGTCCAGTATTCAGCATGAGGTTAGCCTACTTTAAGGGAATAAAGCATAGCTTGTTCTGATCAAAATGCTGCATAATCCCTGCCTTTCATAATAAATGCAGGTGAAGTCTACATGACTATCATTCAAGTTAAGGTGGAGGGGGCTGGCATAAGATGAAGAAAGCCATCCTCCTCATATTGAATGAATATTTTGGCTTTGCCGTCTGCCTTTGGCAGTTTTGATATCTGGCATTTATTAAGAGTTTTCCAGAAAGACATTTCATTGTTAAACTATGACAGTAGCCTTGGTTATCAGGAAAGAACACGTGAATTCACAGAAATCTCATTTTACTGTCATGCTGGGAGAAGTTGTGCCTCCCAGTATAGCACCAAAGTAAACAACTGCTGGCAATCCATTGATTTTTAGCAATACTTTACTCACATTTTAAATAACCATTTTATGACTAAATTCTGGGACAGTTGAGGCACTCCACATTAATTTGTGTATAACCAGTGGAAATGGTTTAGATTTTGGAGTCAGGCCAATGCTGATATGTGTTAGTGGTGGGTACCTAGGAAAGCAGATTAACTTCTCTGCAGCTTAGTGTTCTCATCTCTGAAATGGAAAGGGAATGGAGTGGCTGTTTTTGACTCTCCAGCATGCTTCTGGATCCCTTTTTCTTATTATAATAACATTCCTTCCCTTTGGAGAACACCCGCTGTCCATGTCACTGTGGTCCCCCATTCACTTTGACTGTGTGATGTGCCTGTGCCAGCCACATGGACCATATTCAGCCAGACATAGTGCCTGGTCCAAGGTGTGGCCGTGTGATCCAAGCCCAACCGTTCAGAAACCTTCTGTGGCATCAGAGGTGAAAAACTTGCTCTCAGTTATCATGTGCTGTAAGAAAACAGGTCTGCATTTTTTTTGGTCATTGTCCTTAGCAGTTGGTGAAGATGAAGGTTTATCTGTAGAAGAAAAGAATGAAGCTTAAAGCAAACAGAAACAGATATACGAGGTGGGTGAAGAGATGGCGTTGTTGGTGAGGGTTGGGATTAAGGTGAGGCAAGTAAGTTAAACATGTACCTTGCTTTCTTAAATTTTGCAAACGCAGGCTTGGCACTTGCTTCCTTAAATTTTGCACCCTGGGTACATCACTGGCCTCACCCTGGTCCTGGCTCTGCTGATGACTGTCCTCACCTGGATTCCTCCAGAAGTTGATTTTGAGAGAAAGAATTTAGTGCAAGCTGTTTACTCGAAGATGATCCCAGGAAACATTTGTGAGAGAGTAGTGAGACAGGGAAAGGAAGGCAGTCAATAAAGGGTTTTTGATCAAGCCACTCACCCCGGTGGGCTTCTGGAGCTTACTTTCATGGAGGATGTCAGGAGACAGTGCAGAGTGTGTGTCTGGTGGCTGCAGATGAGAAGCTAATGCATGGATGCACAATTTTCATTCAGTGACGGTGGAGGGCTGCCCGTGCAGCATTGCCTCTCCTGCACCTTTGGCTTGCTCTTTGTGGGTCATTGCAGGTGTCACAGTAAGCCTGAGGTGTGTGGATGTGATAAGAGGGACCTGGGTGGACACAGCAGCGCTGCCACCTTCTCATTTTCCTGTTCTCATGAGTTACCCACTGTCCTTACCAGCTACAGGAACTAATATCCTTTTCCACTCAAGTGAGATCATGTTGGGCTTCCAGTGTTTGCCACCTAAAGAGTCCTGATTAATCAGGGACTAATAATGATGGTCCTGGCAACTGGAGACCCATTGTTTCCCTCATCCCACTAATTGCCCAGTATGCTGGATGTTGTTATCCTCGTTTTACAGATGATGAATCCGAGGCCTGGAGAGGACCCCTCCGCCACGCACAACCCATTTTATTTTCACATGTCCCTCTCAGATACAGAAGTGATATTGAAACTGGTTTCTATCACAGGCACATCTGCTGGAAACCAGTGGGGTCAGGAGTAAAACATCCATCAGTGTCCAATGGCAGACATTTGGTTTTGGATGCAACAGGGCATAGAGGAAAGGGTACAGGCCTCCAGATGGGGGAGGTCTGGCTCTGGGTCAGAGCATGCTTCTTGCAGTCGTGGAAACTTGGACCATGTGGCTCCTGCAACCCTCCCTTTTGTCTTCTGAGGAAAAGTAGTGATTATAATGGACTTTAGGTTCTTATGTGAGAATAAGGGGGCAAGCAATGTTCAGCCCTCAGCATGGTACCTGGTGTGTGGATGGCCTTTTCTTTTCTTTTGTTTGTTTTGTTTTTTTAATTTGGTAAAATTCAACCTTCCTTGATGAAAAAAAAAAAAAGCTCTAAGGAAAACAGGGCCTAGAAGGAACTCTCTCAACCTGATAAAAAACATTTACCAAAACATACAAAACATTTTATATAATGCTGAAAGATTAAATGCTTTTCCAAAGTAGAAACAAGGCAAAGATATGAATCTTGCCACACTTATACACATCAACAAATGTCCTAGCTATTACAATAAGAAAATAAATAAAATCATACAGATTTACTATGAATAAACAGAACTGTCTCTATTCACAGACTCATGTTTTTTCTACCTGAAAAACATCAAAGAAACTACAAAATGTCTACTAGAATGAAAATATGAGTATAGCAAGCTTGAAGAATACAAAGTCAATATACAAAACTATGTTTATGCTTTGGAATATTAAGATAGCAATTCTCTACAAACTTATATGCTTACAGATTTGATTTTGATTCTGTAATCAAAGTCACAGAAGATTTTTTATAGTTATCGATAATAGATTCTAAAATTTCTATTGAAAGTAAAGGACCTAGAAGAGCTGAAACAATTTTGTAAAACAAGATCAAAGTTGTAGAGGTATATTACCCAATATCAAGATTTACTGTGAACCTACAATGATTGAGACAGTATGTTATTGATTAAAGAGTAAGCACAAATAATAATGGAATTTGAGAGTCCTACTAATCTATGGCTGGGTGGCCTTTTTCAAATGCCTTCCATATCTTCTTTTATTATTATTTTTTTGTGACCGAGTTTTGCTCTTGTTGCCCAGGCTAGAGTGCAATGGCACAATCTTGGCTCACTGCCACCTCTACCTCCCTGGTTCAAGCGATTCTGCTGCCTCAGCCTCCCAAGTAGCTGAGATTACAGGCATGCACCACCAGGCCCAGTTAATTTTGTATTTTTAGTAGAGATGGGGTTTCACCATGTTGGTCAGGCTGGTCTCAAACTCCTGACCTTAGGTGATCCACCAGCCTCGGCCTCCCAAAGTGCTGGGATTACAGGCATGAGCCACCGTGCCTGGCTGCCTTCCATGTCTTCTTGAAGCCAGCATGGCTAGGATTTTACTTGGCCTGTGGGTTCCAGAAGGATCTGGGTATCCACATGGAGGAACATTCCAGGGAGAAGACCTGAGACTGAGGCCCATCCTGTGTCTGGTTCTCCTAGTGTTATCCTCACTATCTCTCCCACACAGCAATGCCAGGCATGGCTTCCAGGCTGCTGATCTGCCATCCCCATGTGACTGAGATTCCCAAGGGGCTGGGTGGGACCTGGTCATGCCCATCCACACTTGGTGCCCAACATGCAGTAAAGGCTCAGTAAGTTCTGGCTTAGGGAGTGCTCGGGTGAGAGAGAGAGAGAAGAGGACAGCAAGTCTCGGTCTAGACAGCAGCCAGTGATGTGTGCAAATCGTGAATTAGCTTGCCTGGTTGCTGCCTCCCTCCCACTCAGGATATGCTCCAGTCCCTCCATGCCAGCCCACGAGGTCATGCAGTCTGGCTTGTGCCTGTTTTTCTGACTCTGCTTTCTATCCCCTCTGTCTTCCTGCTCATTCTGCTCCAGCCCTTCAAGTCTCTTGACCATACTGGAGTTATTTCCAACTCAGAACCTTCACACTTGCTCTTCTCTCTACCTCAGTCACCTTTCCCCCAGGTCTTTGCAAGGCTCACTTATAGCATACAGGGCTCTGCTCAGATGTCCACTCTGCCGCGCCTTCCCAGAATGCCCACCCTCTTCGTCTCCACCTCAGCCTTCCGTGTTTCCTTGCCCTTCTCTTCCCCTTTTCTTTATAGTACCTATAACTACCTGTGATTCTGTTATGTGTTTATTCAGATGTCCTCTTGGTTATGGGTCTCATGCACCAGAACATAAGCTCTTTGGGGGCAGCAATGTTTCCTCTTGTTCCCTGTTTTATCCCCAGTTCCTGGTAAGCAGTATATATGCACGCGCGCACACACACACACACTCACATATATGTACATATACACACCTGTCAGTTTATAGAGACACACATATGTATATGCATATATGTATTGACATACCCACTGATACAGTTTGGCTCTGTGTCCCCACCCAAATCTCGTCTCGAATTGTAATCCCCACATGTCAAGCGAGGGGCCTGGTGGGAGGTGATTGGGTCATGGGGGCGGTTTCCCCCATGCTGTTCTCATGATAGTGAGTTCTCACGAGAGCTGTTGGTTTTAAAGTGTGGCACTACCTTGCTGTTTCTCCTCCTGCCTAGTGAAGAAGGTAGAAGGTGCCTGCCTTCCCTTTGCCTTTCGCCATGATTGTAAGTTTCCTGAGGCCTCCCTGGCCAAATGGAACTGTGGGCCAATTAAACCTCTTTTCTTTATAAATTACCCAGTCTCAGGTAGTATCTTTATAGCAATGTGAGAACAGACTAATATATCCACCAAACAGTTCACATATATACACAGTATCTAAGCAATATATACACATGTGCATATACATATACATACATACCTCTCTACATAATATATACAACCACTAAACAGTATATATGTACATATACATATAGATCCACCACAAAACATACAGTACACATATTCATACATACACATACATGTATATACACACATATATACACTTGTATGTATGTGTATAAATATACATATATACATACACCACTAGTGGTCTATGTGTACACACATGTACACATATAGCATATATGCACACATATGTATCTGTGATACAGATAACATATATAATATAAATGAATGAATATTATAGAAATAAATAACTATAAATGAATGAAGAACTTAACAATTAACCAGTCAACAGATACAATTTTGACAAATGGTTTATATTGATTTACTCAGGGTTAGTACCCAGAGGTGAGTTTCTCCCAGTCCTCTGCATGCAAATTCACTTCTCACAGACACTCCTCTTATTTCCACTCGCCCTCCTCCAGCCCCTACTCTCCACTCTCCATTGGCTCCTCTTGACCTGTTTGATGGCTGAGCCAGCAGGAGCGTCCAGGGTGAAGTGCTCCACTTTGAGTTAACTGTGTGGCCAGCAGGGCTGTATTTGTACAGCCTTTGTACAGTGTTTGTACAGTGGTTGTATTTATTTCCGAGGGAAGGAGGAGGATACCTTTGGGAGGACTCTGAGGAGTGTGCTGCAAAAGTGTCTTGTTGGATTGGCACGTGGGCCTTCTGCTTGAAGAGCTGCAGGGTCAAGTGAAGTAAACATGGAGTTAATTAAAATTCATGGGATAGCTGGAGGCAGTCTGCACATAAAATGGCAGAAAGTGGCACAGTGTTATATGATAATAGCTCTTTATGCCCTTTAAAGGAAGATTCTGGATAAACTTGAGCAAGAGTTGCACAATGATAATTCCAGACTCTATACCGCCTTATTATGCAATGATGATCATTTCCAGACCCAAGCATATTATTACTTGTCTCATTCCACATGAGAATGAGGAAAGCCTCATTCCAGGCTCTCACAGCTGCATGTGAATTCAGAGTGTGAAAAAAAGAGATTTGATTAATAGCAGACTAACCAACTTAGTGCTCAGACTGCAACAAATCCATTTGGGAATTAAGCAGGGATTCGATTTTAGATACATGTTTGTAAGTTTCAATGTTCAAAAGCATTTGGCTTATCAGGGTTTTTTTTTCCCCTTAAAATGTATTCTTTTAGAAGCTTTTTGATCTTTCAAGGTACTGGGTCTCCAAGATAATGGGAGCATGCTGGAATGCACAGCAGGATACTGAGTTCAACAGTAAATGTTCACGGATCACTACTCTGCCCTAGCCTTGTTCTAGCTACGTGTGAGGATGTGGCAAAAACAAACAAACAAAAACAAAACAAAACAAACAAACAGACAAACAAAAAACTGAACAAGGTTCCTGACACTGAAGAACCGACGGTTTCGTAGAAGAAGCAGACCAACATACAAACAATAAATAAGCATGATGATTTACATTGATGATAGCTGCTCTGCAGAAAATGTGTAGTGCAGTGACCTGGGAGGGTGGGACTGCTTCATTGGGGGTGAGGGCAACAGAGACAGCCTCTCCCGAAGGAGAAATTTGAGCTAAGATCCAACTGCTGAGAAGGAAATGGGCCATGTGGGGATCTGGGGAAAAGCTCATCACAGACCAAAAGAGCAGCAGATGCAAAGGTCCTGAGGCAGCAACAGAGTTAGCAGTGGGGCATGTAGCAGCCTGGGTATCTCCAGTGCCCAGCACTGTGTCTGCCACAAGCGAGGACTCAGAATGTTTGATTGCTCTTTGTAGTGAACTGAATGAGTCAATTAGCTAAGAGCCTATTAAACAGTTTGGACTGCAAAGGTTGACAGAGCCGTGTTGAAATTCTGGCCCAGCCACGTGACTCTGGTCAGGTTAACTAACTTCTCTGAGCCTCGAGTTAGCTGCTATTCTTATGTAGGAATCATCTTTAGAATTCATAACAATGATGCATTTACTAGAAGCCTTCATTGTTCGTGCAGACATCTTCATGAAGGATGGAATCTATTTCTTTTTAATGAAATATTTATTCATTTCATATTAATTAGGTTGTGTTTGGCTTGAGGCGTACTTTGGAGGAATGTGTCAGCTCCTGGGGATCACTTTATTAGGAGCTAAATTTCACAGGAAATGCAGACTCACTCGCAAATGGCTTGCAAACATCGGCCAGAGCAGATGATCCATTACTGACCAGCTTGGTGGACCTCATTGCTCATCTGCACTTCTCAGCATCTTCTCATAGTGACGTCTCCTTCCGTCCAGCAGCCAAGCGTTCTCAGGCCTTTGCCCGTCTACAGAGTGTTTCCCAGCTCCCTTTACCCTGAGGGCACCAAGGGTGCCAGTGGCACAGCGCTGGTCCTGGGGTCCCTGTGCCCTGCTTTGCTGTGGAGTTTCCTGACACTGTGATGTCCTCCAGTGTGTGTGAGCAGGGGCATTCACTTATTTTTATTTTTATTTTTTATTTTTATTATACTTTAAGTTCTAGGGTACCTGTGCACAACATGCAGGTTTGTTACGTATGTGTACATGTGCCATGTTGGTTTGCTGCATCCATTAACTCTTCATTTACATTAGGTATTTCTCCTAATGCTATCCCTCCCCGCTCTCTCCCCCACCCCACAGCAAGCCCTGGTGTGTGATTGCAAGGACAGAAAACCAAACACGGCATTCACTTATTTTTAAAGCACACCATCACCTCTCTTTGTTCACCTCCACCTGCCGCCAGAAAGAGCTCCCCTCAACAAGCCAAATTCTCCACGTAGTTTGTTTATTCCCTTATTCATTCATTCATAATTGTTTACTTAGGATCCTCTTTTAAGACAGCTCCCCATTGCTCTCAGAACAAAAGTCAACAGTGTTAGTCTGCTCAAGCTGCCACAACAAAGGACTACAGAGTTGGGGGCTGAACAACAACATGGATTTTTCACAGTTCCGGTGGCCAAAGTCTGAGTCAAGGAATTGGCAGGGTTGGCTTCTTCCAAGGCCTCTTTCCTTGGCTTGCAGATGCCGTGTTCTCCCTGCATCCTCACATGGTCAGCCCTCTGTGTGTGTGTCTGTCCTGATCCCTCTTCTTATAAGACACAGTCATATTGGATTGGGGCCCACCCAAAGACCTCCTTTTACCTTAATTACCTCTTTAAAGCCTCCATGTCCAAATACAGTCACATCCTGAGGTGCTAGGGGTTAGGACTGCAGCATACGAACTTGGGGGACATACAGTTTAGCCCATGGCACCAACCCTTTAAACATGTCATTCAAGCCATCTGTCACCTGCCCCATCACTCACCTCTGTCATCTCATCTCAATGATGTCACTTGTACAATGTTGCAGGTGAATACCAGCAAGCTTTGGCCAACACGGGCTGGAACTCACTGACAAGGGGCAGGAAGATACTGCTTCTCAGCTCCCCATGGGCGGGCCTGCTTTGCTGGAACACGGCTCGGACACTGTAGGGCTGTGCTTACCAAGGGGGTGCCCCATGGTGCAGTCTCTCTGTGTACGCTGACTGAGGAAACGTATTTTGGAACCAAGTAGCAAACTGTTTGAGCTTTGAGTGCTTACTCTTTAAGGGACTATGGAGAAATGCCAAATGCCAGTACTCGTGGCTACAGTGGCTCCCTAGGCTGGTAGGAAGTTGAATTCAGGTGCTGGATTCTGATACTGGCTGGCTCATTACCAGCTGTTTTACTCGAGGTTCTCTAGTGAAACAGAACCGATGGGGTGTAACTATATATATATATATAAAAGTTACCGGAGTTTGATTGATTTCATTGGTTATATGATTATGAAAGCTGCCAAATCCAAATCTTTAGGATAAACAGTCAGGTTGGAGACTCAGGAAGAAGCTGAGGCTACAGATCAAGTCTGAAGGGCATCTGCTGCAGAATCCCCTCCTATCATGGGAAGTCAGTCTTTTACTTCATTCAGGCCTTCAACAGATTGAGGAAATCCACCCATCTTACAGAGGGCAATCCTGTCTTCAGAGTCCACCAGTTTAATATCAACCTCACCCCAAAACACCTGCACAGACACATTCACAATCATGTTTGACAAGAAAAATCTGGGCACCATGGCGCCGCCCAGTTGACACAGAAAACTATCCGTCACACCAGGCAACCACGAACTCATTCCTGAAGCCCTTCCTGGGCCACTGTGCGCATCTCCACAATGGCCTGTGTTCCTCAGAAGAGAGATGGATGCTGATCACACAACCGTGATGAGCAGCATACTCAGTGCTTACCATGGAGTCTTTGTAACTGTCCATTAAGGCAAATACCACTCATCCCCACTGTACAGATGGGAAGTTGAGAAAACGACCAACGTGTGAACACGTGCCACGGCACATCTCATCTCTCTGAACTTCCACAGAGGCTGTGCCCTCTCCTGGTAACCCCCTTCTTTCTCCCCCTCCCCATACCTTCGTCCTCATGAGACCAACCCTTGGTGACTATGCTAAGGTTCAAATGCTACCTTTTCCAGATTGCCTTTCCTAAATCCCACATCTGGTTTAGGATCACCCTTCTGGGGTCCCTTAGCCCCATGTACTCACCTCTCCCATGTGTTTTCTAAATAGTAATGACTCATTCATTCAGCCACAATTATCAGCTAGGTGCCTGCTGTGTGCCAGACGCTGAGGATGATACAGTGAACATAAGAGAAAAATCCCTGTTGTCATGGGGTTCACAACTCGGTGGGGGAAGTGAACAATGTATGAATGAAGCAGGAAGCATGTCCTGTGATGGGAGCGCAGCAGAGAGGGAGGCTGGGGTGCTGGGGAGGGCTTTGCCCCTTCGCACAGGGAGGTCAGAGGTGGCTTAGCTGGTAACATGGCCTGTGAGCAAAGCCTGAAGAAGACAAGGGCCCAAGACCTCTGGATGCCCGAGAAGAGCATGGTGGGTACAGGGAAGGAGCAGAAGTCACTGTGGGAAGTGGGAGGGGAACTGGGACTAGGCCACTTAGGGCCTGGGGATCCACAGTGAAGGACTTTGGCCTTTACTCCTGCATATTGTCTGATTATCCCATTATTCCTCGGGTTCCCAGGGGAGAGTGATATCCTCATGGCTGACATGGTACCAGGCCCATGGCATGTACTTAATACATGTTTATTGACTGAAATATTCATCCAAATAAGAATTTTTCTTGAGACCAACTTTTGATTCCTCCAATGAGACCACCATTGATCAGAGCCTACATGGGATTTATGTGCTGTGAAAAGTCATAATTTGTATATCATTTGTGGTGGACTCAGCAGCAAGGGACAAAAAAACCTGCCTCATGGTGGCTTAAACAAAGAGGGGTTTATTTTTCCCACATAACAAGAAATCTGAAGGCAGGAGGCTCCATGATAGCAGATTCAGCGTCTCTGAGACTTTCTTGGCCTCATGGTCACAAGGGACTGCTGTTGTTCCAGACGTTACATCCGTGTTCAAGGTAGGAAGGACAGGAAGAAAGCTGGAGAAGAGAAAAAGGTGAGACCGTCTGTAGTTATTCTCTTTTATGCAGAAAGCAAGACTTTTCCTAGAAATCTCTAGCAAACTAACATGACCTTGGTTAGAACTGTGGCTGTTGCTGGCTGTAAGTGTGTATAGAATGGATGACATTGCTTTCTTGAAGTAAATGGTCCTGCTGTAAAGGAGAAAAGGGGAGGTTGCATATTAAGTAGTAAAAAGCTTCGTCTCCAAAGGTAGTCTTCTTTCAGTGAATTATTTGAACAATAGTAGCCAGCTTGATCATCTCTTTAGTAATCATATTTAATTCTGTTTTTCTTACCCCCCACCCACCCCAAATTGGTCATTTCCCAGAATCTTGTCCCTGCAAGCATAACCAGAGTCTTTTAATGTCACACTGTAGTGGTTTATTCATTCAACAGTTTTTGCTGTGTGCTACTCAAGCTGGGGGATGGTAGAGGTGGGCAGCACAGAGAAGAACTAGCCCAGTGTCTGCCTCAGGTCCCATTGATGGGGTAGAGTCAGACCCACAGCTGCCCAGCAAGCAAGATGAGAAGAGGGCAGCCCAGGCTTACTATGAAAGGATCCTTGAGACTTTGCACCCCATAGTTCTGGGTTTCCGGCACAGCTCTAGCCTCTCTGTTGGCCTGGAGCTTGGGTTGCCTGAGCTGCTAACCAGCGATTAGAGTCCTGACCATAAAGGATGCTATGAAGACACCAAGCAAGGACTTCCTTGAAGATTCCAGTAAAATCCACCAGGCGCGGTGGCTCAAGCCTGTAATCCCAGCACTTTGGGAGGCCAAGACGGGCGGATCATGAGGTCAGGAGATCGAGACCATCCTGGCTAATATGGTGAAACCCTGTCTCTACTAAAAAATACAAAAAAAAAAACTAGCCGGGCGAGGTGGCGGGTGCCTGTAGTCCCAGCTACTCGGGAGGCTGAAGCAGGAGAATAGCGTAAACCCAGGAGGCGGAGCTTGCAGTGAGCCGAGATCCAGCCACTGCACCACAGCCTGGGCGACAGAGGAAGACTCTGTCTCAAAAAAAAAAAAAAAAAAAAAAAAAATCATTCTCAACTCGGGCTGTATTTCAGCCTTCGCTGGGGCACATCTAAAAAAATACAGAATCCCAGGGCCTCCCAGAGCTTTGGGTGTGCTGCAGAATCAACATCGTCAGCGCCCCGAATATACTGTAAAGTCAGGACTGTGACCACCGCGTGCAGGTGCGTTGCAGGTTCTCCGTACGCTCCAGCCGCCTTCTCCACTGACTCAGGATCCATTCCCAAATTTCTGATGCTCAATGTGCTTGGCATGCCTTTCCTACAGCAAATCAGCTGAAATCCGTCCCATTAAGTTGTAATTAATAATGATGACATCAGATCCTACTTGAATTAGACTAATGAGAAATGTTAATTGGGTGCTTGCCTTTTAGTAGCAGCTTGGGTGGCTTTGGCCAAATTGCTTGTTCTCACCTCATTAACTGTGATTTCCTATAGAAGAGGGCTCTGAGCAGCCCTGCCAAGGACCCCAAACTTGGGCGAGGTGCCACTCGAGACGTGGCTCTTCTATTTTGAAGTTGAAGGTTCCCAGGATCTGGATAGAGTCTGCCGTTGGTGACAAGTGTTCAGCCTCCTTCTAGAGCACCTGTTTTGAGCTCTGAGGCCAAAATGCAACATCAGTTTCAGCAGATCCCTCAATCACATGGTTGTCACGGGATTTTGGGCAGGGAGGTATGGAAGCCTCTCTTCCTACACTGTAAATATGGAGTCACTGAGGACCGCTGACCTGCTCTGGACCCTGTGGGATGTAATAGACCAGTGTGTATGAAATTCAGCTGCTTTGAGGATTCAGACTTGGAGGTCAGGGCCAGGGAAGCATTGAGGTCAGTCAGTGGCAGGCAAGGAGTGAGGCAGGAGAAGGCTTGCAGGGAGGGTATTCCAGGCAGAGTAAATGAAATATGCTAATGCAGAAAGGTGACACTTTCACACCTGTGAGCCTCTGAACAGGAACTGAGTTGACATGGCCTCTGTCTTCAGGGTGCTTGGAGTCTGACTGCCAGATCATAACAGGGGTTTATAATACAGTATGTCAAGCCTTACAGTAGAAACAGGACTTATGGCAGCTCGGTGGGAAGGGCAGCACATACAGCTTCGAGGATCAAAGGGAAGGTTCCGGAAGATGTAACGTCTGGACAGAGATGGAGCTAGCCAGTCTGGGAAGGCCAGATTGGGTGGCAGTAGGTCAGGGAAGGAGGTAACAAGGGCAGGAGAGGTTGGTACTAGAGAAAATCTACAAAGAAATTCTAAAGAGTTTGAGATAGAGTGAAGAGTGTCTGTGTGTGTGTGTGTGTGTGTGTGTGTGTGTGTGTGTGTGTGTGTGAGAGAGAGAGAGATGTTGGAGGGGACAAGGTCTTTGAATGCCAAGACCTCAACCTCGAACATTTTCTGAAGGCAAAAGAAGGCCCTTGCAGGCTTTCAGTCTTTGATTTTTCAGACATTCTCACCAGGCAAAAGGACATCTACAGAGACCAGAGCAGAGGTGGGGTGGCCAGTTTGGAAGCTTTCAGTGAATTCTCCCTATTTCTGAAATTCCAAACATTAAACCTTAAAATACCAGAAATCACTGTAGTTACAGGGAACCCATGGAGAGAGGACACTTTGCCAGAGGCTCAGGGTTTGGGTCCAGGCATCAGTCCGCCACTTACTCCACCAGCCTGTGTTTTCTGCTTCTTCACATGGGCCACATGCTGTGGCTCTTGCCGCTCTGTCCCATGGAGACCTGACTGTGGACCTGGGAGGGGTGGCTCTGTAGACCCATTTCACAGTGGAGGAGACTAAGGACCACAGAGTGTTTGGCCAGGTTATTTAGCCACTGGTGGGTGGCAGTGGTGGACACTTACAGATTGTGAAAGCTTCCTAAACCAGGTGGCTTAAAACAATGGAAATTTATTACCTTACAGTTTTGAAGGCCAGAAGTCTTGAATCCAGCTGTGGGCAGGGTAGTTTCCTTCTAGAGACTCTGAAGGTGGGTCTGTCCCATGCTGTCACCCAGCTTCTGGTGCTGCTGGCCAGCCTCGGCATTCCTTGGCTTGTAGATTTATCACTCCAGCCTCTGCATCCGTCCTCACGTAGCCTTCACCCTGGATGTGCCTCCTCCTCTTCCCTTATAAGGACGCTCGTCATTTAATTTGGGCCCATCCTAATCCAGGATGATCTCATCCTGAGATCCTTAACTATTACATCTGCAAAGACCCTTATCCAAATAAGGGCACTGTCTTGATCTGCCTGGGCTGCTGTCACACATGCCATAGACTGGGTGTCTTAAAGAACAGAGATTTATTTCTCCCGTTTCTAGAGGCTGCAAGTCCCAGATTAAGGCAGCAGCATGGTCAGATTCTGGAGTGAGCCCTTTTCCAGGCTGCAGACTGCTAGCTTCACACCGTATTAGCACAGGGTGAACAGCAGGAGCTCTGATGAGCAGAATGAGGCTCAGAGACAGTAGGCGACTTGCCTGTGGTCACACAGCAAAGAGCTGGAATTTAAGCCCTGCTTAGAGTAGCCCCTGAGCTCAAACTCTCTGTGACTCTGACTCCCAGGAAGACCCTTGTCTCCACTCAGTGCATTAGATATAACTTGGCTCTTTTTTTTTTAAGCCTTTATCTCCTGGTCAGGTTAATTCAGTTGTTGTTACCAACCCTTCTTGGTCAGTGAGGAAGCAAGTCCAGAGGGGCCAGGATTTGTGCACAGCCCCACTCAGTCTGCAAGAGGGCTAGGCTCAGAGCCCAGCTCTCCTGACCCCTGGTCTAGCCCTCTTTACTCTGTGTTCCTGAGAAACGGAATGCTTCTGAGGTGCCCCAGAGAGCATGTGGTCTTAGCCCTCAATTTACCGAGGAGGTCGCCAAGGTCCAGATGATTAATGGATCCCAGCCTCACTCAGGGCTCTACATCAAGCTGGCCAAGACCCCTGATCCTTGGTCTCTCTTATTTGCAAATCAGAACTTCCAGGCTGCATCCAATATCCTGTACCAACCGCCTGCTTTTGCTTAAATTGAAAAGTCAAACCTCCAAGCTCTATTGAAATCATTAGTTCTTCTTTGAAAGGCAGTTTTAATTTTGGAGAATCTCTTCCAGTTCCTAAAATGTCTCTGAGCTGAGGTGAGAGCCATCCCTTGAAACCCAGGAGCGCCATGGATATCTTTATCTGAAGGGACGCGGCCCCGGGGGCACTGCGCAGACTCTCATCCCAGTCTAAGCTTTTCACAGTGATGCAGCCAGCTAACAGTCAGGTCCCAGCCCTGCAGAGGCAGTGCCCGCTGTCTCTTCTGAGAAGGCAAATGAGAAGTGAGAGAGATGACAAATTCTAATTAGTGGGATTATCCTCCCACGACATGTCTGGCTTGAGACGTGGGTCTCAGGGCCTGGTGCCCGGGCCTTCAGAAGTCTTTGCTTGGATTCCCACAAAGCCAGGACCCCTGAGGTACGTTTGCACATCATACCTTTGCCTCCTTGCATTTTATATTCTCACCTTCACTACTGGAAATGGGTGTTCCGTGGGCCTTCGACCTCATGCCGCAAATTTTACTCTGGAAAGAACATCTTTTTGGAGATTTCATGAAACATGCTATTTAATTGAGATGCAGTTGACATTTTATCATCCCTCAGTGCCGCCTGGCACTCCCACTTCCCGGTCCTGTTTAGTTTCACCCCAGTGGTGCCGGGTGGGTTTTGCTGACTCAGTTCAGACATATGCTGAGACTGAGGCCAAGAGAGGTGGCAAGAACCAAAGCCGGAGTCGGAATTCAGGCTTCTGTCATCGCACTGTATCTGCCTCGAATAGATTTGCAACGTGTCAGAGCTGAATGGGGTCCAGTTTTCAACAGAAGAGAGGCTGTGATGCCAGGAGAAAACCCTGAGCTCCTTCACTGGGTCCTCAGGCCGACGGTGTTATTGCTGGCGTTTTCCAGCATGTCCCGTTTCTCAGGGAGGCCGCGCTGTGGTTGAAAAGTGAGAGCTGGGGAAGCAGAGAGCCCAGGTTGGAGTTGAGCCTTCAGAAAGCACTAAAACCTTTCTAGGCCTCACTTTCCTTTCTCTGTAAAGCAGGGATAGTAATAGTCATTGTCCTTGATGGAACGGTGTGCCACTCCCTCCAAATTCAAGTCCTCTTGGAACCTCAGAATGTGGCCTTATTTGGAAATGGCATCATTGTAAGTCTAATTAGTTAAGATGAAGTCATACTAGATTAGGGTAGGCCCTAAGTCTACACTGACTGGTGTCCTTATAAGAAGATGAATGACGCAGAGACATAGGGGAGGATGCCATGTGACAACGGAGGCTAGGACGGACGTGCTGCAGCTGTAAGCCAAGGGTTGCTGGAGCACCAGTCGCTGCAGCTGTAAGCACCAGGGGTTGCTGGAGCTGCTCCACTCTGGAAGAGGCAGGGGAGGATACCCGCAGGAGCCTTCAGAGGGGGCAGGGCCCTGTCGACACCTGGTTTTGGACTTCAGCCCTCAGAACTATGAGCCACTACATTTCTGTTATTTAAGCCCCCCAGTTTGAGGTACTGTTATAGCAACCTGAGGAACCGACACAATCCCTTCTCGAGGTGTTGGAAAGATTAACTCATACAATCCTTGCTAACTGTCCAAGGAACCAATACAGTCCTTCCTTGGGGTGTTGGGAAGACTAACTCATACAATCCTTGTTAACTGTCCATGCCACATGGTGCATGTCAGCCCTGCTGACTTTTCCTGCCATGCTTGCTGTGTCTCCTCGGCTCCATGCCCTCCTTTGCAGGGTTCCCTTTCCTTCGAAGCCTCTTCCTTCACCCATACCATCTTCCCATCCTTTAGAGCTCGCCCCCCGGTTTTGATCCTGCAGAGAGCCTTCTCTGACAGCTCCCATCCTCCCATCCTGCCCCCAACTGCCCCCAGGTAAGGCAGTCACTCAAAAGTCCAGGCCGTATGGATTTGAACCCCCACCCTGCCACTTGGTGGTTTGTTGAACTCTGAACAAGTTAATTAGTACACTTGGGGCTATAGCTTCCTTATGCTTTATCCATAAGGTTCTTATAGGGATTCAGTGAGATGATTAAGGAGATAATTTGCTCAGTGTCTGGCCTGCAGTAGAGTGTTCAATACAGGACCACTGCCATCATAGCTGTTCACAGCTTCTCCTGTGCTCCCCCAGAACCCATGTGCCTCAGTTTGGGTTTCTCCAGAATCAGGCTCCAAGGCAAGGATTTGAGGACAGGGCATGGGAGAGGCAAAGAGAACACAGGGAAGGATAGGAAGGGAGACAGCCAGGAAAGGGTGTGCTGTCAAGCCTGTTACCTCACTGCGGGGCTGGGCAAACTTACAAACTCCAGGAGCCAGTGTAAAACACCGGCCTCAGCCTCATCCCAGGTGATGGGCAAGGGAGAGGGGGTACTGATATTCCAGTTTCTAACAGTCGTGGATCGAGTGTTGCTCTGAGGACATTAATTCCCTGGCTTGGGTGGTCTGCTGCATGGGCAGCAAAGTGGGCCCTACTGGCAAAAGAGAGTCCTCAGGGAGAGAAATGCAGGACTGGTAGATGGAAGTCAGGCAGGTGGGTGCAGAAGTAGGAAGGGTGAGGAGATTTCAGGTGGGCACAGACAGAGTCTGCAGCACTTGTGCATGCCACACATCTCAGGGTTATAGTCACTGGTGCTTTTTGCTTTTATCTATTTTCCTCATGGGCTGTGAGCCCCTTGAGGGCAGGCCTGCTTCTTCCGTCTTCTGTGTTTGCATCTCCTCTTTCAGCCCTTAGTACCTGGCCAGTGCTCATGTAAATATTTAATAAACCGATGAATCTGGTCCAACTCCTCCATTTTGCAGTTGCAGAGAGGTTGTGGCTCACTTAGCAGAGCTGCTCCACTAGCAGATTTTAAGAACAGGGATGTGAATCCAGAAGCAAAAATGCAGTGCGGGGTGGCTTTTCTCCTTTGCCTTCCTTTTCCATTGTTGGCCTGAATGTTCTGCCCTTTGGCTGTTGCTCAGGTATGCATCGTGCAGAAGCGAGACACTAAGAAAATGTATGCAATGAAGTACATGAACAAGCAGAAGTGCATCGAGAGGGATGAGGTTCGGAATGTCTTCCGGGAGCTGCAGATCATGCAAGGGCTGGAGCACCCCTTCCTGGTCAATCTATGGTGAGTGTGGCTCCATCCAGGGCTCCTGTGGGGAGCCAAATGCAAATTTGAAGGACTCTTCTGCGTTGTAAAGAGAAAGGGATGAAATGTTCTGGGTTCAGTTATTCTTAACTATTTTGTAGAATACGTTTTCTGATGAAGTCTGTAGGCATATGTTTCATTTTCGTTTTAATTCTGTTCTCTTATCTGATGAATCAGAGTGGAAAATAAATGGAGAAAGGTTTTGTGTATTTGAGAAGATATGTGGAAAGTTATAAGAGAATGCCAAAGATAGGCTACTAAAGGGAGTGGGGAGCTCAGTGTTTCAGAAAGTCACAGCCGTAGAGCTGATGGCAGGAAGGACCCCTGGGAACCAGTGTTCTACTTCAGTACAGGTGGCTGCCCATCACGGAAGTACCAAATTCGGAATTCTCAATCCAGCCCCCAAAACCTGCCATGACCCATGTTTCAGAACTCTCACTCCAACCCATCCTTGGCTATTATCTTCACTTTAAATTTGCATCCTAGAAACACATCCTGTTGGTGGTTCCCTGCCTCTGTGCTTTTGCGTGTGAAATCTCTTCCTAAAACACTCACGTCCCCATCTCCAGTGTCCCCTAACCAACACTTGTGCATTCCTGGCACCCAGCTTAGGAAACCCTTAGGTCAAGAGCCCTTGAAGACCCACAGGCCAGCTGAGTGCCCCTCATGACCTCAGTCTTGTCCTGTGTTTGACCTAACACCATCTTTATCACAGTGGACCCAGATTATTCGGTTACTTCTCTGTCCTCACACAGAAATTGCTTGTTTCTGGGAGTCTAACACAGTATCTGACACATTGGAGGGACTTAGCAAGTGTTTCCTAAGCTGGATTGTGTTGAAGGGGAGAGGGAGAACAGGCTGCTTTAGGAAACGAATTCTGACCGTTTCGTTCAGTGGCTCAGTTGACCCACTGACCTTAAGAGCTGGGACGGCCACCCCAGAGGGGTAAGTCTAGCTTTGCACGTACTTTACCACCACTGATTTCGGTTGCTCTGCACACTTAGAAGCACTTTGAACATTGAATGATAGCAGGACAAAGAGGAACACAGATTGTCCCATTTGAGAAAATCAAGGTGTGCGTGCCAGGTGCCACAGACGTGGGCATTGCCATGGAGAAAACCCAAACCAAATCTTGTCTGCCGGAGTCTCAGTATCCACTGAGAGTTCCTTGTGTCTGTGCACAGTGATCTAAACACTTTGATTGTTTGGGATAAATAAACCTCTTCATGTTTTGATTGCTATGCAAGGGAGTTTTCTAAAGTGAATCTTTAATCCAAACAGCAACATATGTTCCTGGCAAAATATAGAGAATAAAATACATAAGAAAACAATTATTACCCAGAATCTCTTCAGGCTTAGATTAAATTTTCATGTGTAATTATTTTTACACTCCTTTTCTTGTATTTTTTCATATAAATGACATATAACTGTATGTGTTATTGATATATAAACATTCAGATAAATTTTGTATTCTGTTTTTTTTTTCTGAATTAATATCTGGCAGGAACACTATCTCCTTATTACTGCAAACTTTTGTAAATCATTTTAATGGCTACATAATATTCCACTAAGGAAAAGCACAGTAAACCATCTAATGAAACCTTCATTCTGTCACGTAGGTTACTTGGGCTGTTTCTAATTATTTTGCCAATGTAAATACTTCTGAGATGAATATCTCTGAACCTGAAGTTTTTCAGGTGGGACTCCTTTAGGTGGACTAAGATCAGATGCCTAGTGGAGCTTGTATGATGTGTGTTAAAGGAGAGGAATGTGTTGGAGCAGCCTTTTCTTAGGCACCATTTTTTTTTTTTTGAGATGAAGTTTCACTCTTGTCACCCAGGCTGGAGTGCAATGGTACAATCTCAGCTCACTGCAATCTCCACCTCCAAGGTTTAAGTGATTCTCCTGCCTCAGACTACAAAGTAGCTGGGATTACAAGCTCCCGCCACCACACCTGGCTAATTTTTATATTCTTAGTAGAGACAGGATTTCACCACATTGGCCAGGCTGGTCTCGAACTCCTGACCTCAGGTGATCTGCCCACCTCAGTCTCCGAAAGTACTGGGATTACAGGCATAAGCCACTACGCCTGGCCTTAGGCACCATTTCTTGATCCTCTGTTCATGGTCTAGCGACAGATGCCCTTTGGTTACATGACAGGGCTGGTTATATAAGAAAATTATCTGCAAATGTCAGCCTTTGGTGGCTTTGTATTTTATTTCCATCATAAGCAAGAAAGGGGCGAGCCTACTGCTTGACTTTGGAGTCACCCCTCAGACTCTCTGGGCCTCAGCTTCCTCACTTGTCATAATGACGTAATAATGCCTTATTTACTGCTAGGACTGTTTTGAGAATTAACTGAAAAGAAGACATGAAAGTATATTTTCTGTAAGTAAAACTGTTTTTCACTGTAAGAGGTTATATATGTGTGTATGTGTTTTAGTTCACTCTCCTACTGCTATAAAGAACTGCCCAAAACTGGGTAATTTATAAAGGAAAGTTTAATTGACTCACAGTTGCACATGACTGGGGAGGCCTCAGGAAACTTACAGTCAGGGCAGAAGGCAAAGGAGAAGCAGGCATCTTCTTCACAGGGCAGCAGGATGGAGTGAGTGCCAGTGGGGAAAATGCCAGACACTTATAAAACTATCTAATCTTGTGTGAACTCAGTATCACAAGAACAGCATAGGGGAACCACCCTCATGATTTAATTACCTCCCACCAGGTCACTCCCATGACATGTGGGCATTATAGGGATTACAGTTCAAGATGAGACTTGGGTGGGGACACAGCCAAACCATATCATTTTGCCCCTGGTTGCTCTCAGATTTCATGTCCTCACATTTCAAAACACAATCATGCCTTCCCAACAGTCCCCCAAAGTCTTAACTTATTCCAGCCTTAACCCAAAAGTCCAAGTGCAAAGTCTCATCGGAGACAAGACAAGCCCCTTCCACCTATGAGTTTGTAAAATCAAAAGCAAGTTAGTTACTTCCTAGATACAATGGGGGTACAGGCATTAGGCAAATATACCCATTCCAAATGGGAGAAATTGGCCAAAACAAGGGGGCTACAGGCCCCACACAAGTCCAAAATCCAATAGGGCAGTTATTAAACCTTAAAAGTTCCAAATGATCTCCTTTGACTTCTTGCCTCACATCCAGGTCACGATGATGCAAGGCTTGGGCTCCCTAGGACTTGGGCAGCTCTGCCTCTGTGGCTTTGCAGGGTACAACCTCCTTCCCAGCTGCTTTCACAGATGGCATTGAGTATCTGTGATTTTCCAGGTGCATGGTGCAAGTTGTCAGTGTATTTGCCATTCTGGAGTCTGGAGGACAGTGGCTGTCTTCTCATAGCTCCTCTAGGCAGTACCCCAGTGGGGACTCTGTGTGGGGGCTCTGCTCCCTCATTTCCCTCCTGCACTGCCCTAGCAGAGGTTCTCCATGAGGGCTCTGCCCCTGCAGCAGACTTCTGCTTGGACATCCAGGTGTTTCTGTACATCCTGTGAAATCTAGGCAGAGGTTCACAAACCTCAATTCTTGATTTCTGTGCATCTGTAGGCCCAACACTACATGTAAGCCACTAAGGTTTGCGGCTTGCACCCTCTGAAGCAACAGCCTGAGCTGAACTTTGGCCTTTATAGCTACAGCTGGGACACAGGGCACCAACTTTCAAGACTGCACAAAAAGCAAGGCTCTGGGCCTGGCCCATGAAACCATTTGTCCCTCCTAGGCCTACGGGCCTGTGATGGGAGGGGCTGCTGTGAAGGTTTCTGACATGTCCTGGAGACATTTTCCCCATTGTCTTGGTGATCAGCATTTGGCTCCTCATTACTTATGCAAATTTCTACAGCCGGCTTGAATTTCTTCCCAGAAAATGGGTTTTTCTTTGCTATCACGTTGTCAGTCTTCAAATTTTCCAAACATTTATGCTCTGCATCCTCTTGAACATTTTGCTGTTTAGAAATTTATTCCAACAGATACCCTAAATCATCTCTCTCAAGTTCAAAGTTTCACAGATCTCTAGGGCAGGGGCAACATGCTGACAGTCTCTTTGCTAAAGCATAGCAAGAGTGACCTTTACTCCAGTTCCAAACAGGCCCTCATCTCCATCTAAGACTACCTCAGCCTGGACTTAATTGCCCATATCACTATCAGCATTTTGGGTAAAACCAACCAGTCTCTAGGAGTTTCCAACTTTCCCACATCTTCCTGTCTTCTTCTGAGCCCTCCAATCTGTTGTAACCTCTGCCTGTTACCCAGTTACAAAGTTGCTTCCACATTTTTGGGTGTTCTTATAGCAGTGCCCTACTACCTTGGTACCAATGTACTGTATTTATCAGTTCTCTAATACTGCTATGAAGAAATATCTGAGACTGAATAATTTATAAAGAAAAGAGGTTTAACTTACAGTTCTGTATTGCTGGGGAAGCCTCAGGAAACTTACAATCATGACAGAAGGCAAAGGAGAAGCAGGCGCCTTCTTCACAGGGCAGCAGGATGGAGTGAGTGCCAGTGGGGAAAATGCCAGATGCTTATAAAACCATCAGGTCTTATGAGAGCTCACTCACTCACTATGACGAGAACAGCATGGGGGAAGTTGCCCCATGATTCAAATACATCTCACTGGGTTCCTCCCATGAGGAGGCATGGGGATTGTGGGGATTATAATTCAAGATGAGATTTGGGTGGGGACACAGCCAAACCATATCAGCCATATCAGATAAATAGGTGTATCTATCACTTATTTATATACTATCCACCTATTATCATATACACATGCCTATATGTATGATGCATAGATGATAGATAAATTCATAGATGATAGACCAACGATAGATGGATATATTAGATAGATGATAGATAAATGATAGGCTAGATTAACAGATGATAGAGATGATAGATGATTAATGGATGAATAGATGATAGCTAAATAGATAGATGATTGATAGGTAGATTGATAGACGATGGCCCTTCAAGCTACAAGTTAAAAGGAGAAAGGTCACCAGATCATTGGTCAGTACTCAGAACTTTGCACACTACAGGGGTCAGGATTTATTTTGTTATGAAGGAGAAAAACCTAAACTTGCTTAAGCACAAAAGGGAACTGGCTTTCATAACTAAAACGTTTAGACTGAGAGCTGATGTTGGTCTTGTTCTGCCTTCTTTTGCTTTCCCCTGTGTTAGCTTTGTTTTCAGAGCCAGGAGTCACACTGAGTCCTGGCAAGTCCCATTTCTCCTGCCAGCTGAACAGCTGCAGCAGAGGCTGAGGCTTGTGGGCAGTGACAGACCTGGCTTGGGTCACACGCCCATTCCTGACACAGCGGAGGACAGTGCAGGAGGTTTATCCCATTGAGTCTCATGGACAGGCAGTGAAGGAAGGGGATCTCCAGAGAGAAATTCACAGCTGTTTCCAGAAGAAAACAAGTAGAGTCTGTGCGGCTCCAGGACTGGTGCCTGCTACCCACATGCGCATGTCCTTATCCAGGATGGACTCCCTATCAGCCCTGCTCATTTCTTTTTTTTTTTTTTTCAATAAATGTTCATTTTTATTATGTCTATAACCTTCTAATCAAACAGAGCATTGTAAATCTTTTTTTTTTTTCCCATCAATTCGTCATTTATATCAGGTATAACTCCCAATGTAATCCCTCCCCCCTCCCCGCTCCCCATGATAGGCCCCGATGTGTGATGTTCCCCTTCCCGAGTCCAGGTGATCTCATTGTTCAGTTCCCACCTATGAGTGAGAACATGCGGTGTTTGGTTTTCTGTTCTTGTGATAGTTTGCTAAGAATGATGGTTTCCAGCTGCATCCATGTCCCTACAAAGGA
>NW_016828707.1:256959-277552 GCF_001698545.2 Rhinopithecus bieti | reverse complement strand
CGTGGGACCCTCCAGCCCAAGTGTGGGGATAACCTCCACATGTGCCCGTTTGCTTAAAGTGCAGTATTGGGGTGGGAATTACCCGATTTTCCAGGTGTTGTGTGTCTCAGTTCCCCTGGCTAGGAAAAGGGATTCGCTTCCCCCTTGCGCTTCCCAGGTGAGGCAATGCCTCGCCCTGCTTCAGCTCTCGCTGGTCGGGCTGCAGCAGCTGATGAGCACCAATTGTCCGGCACTCCCCAGTGAGATGACCCCAGTACCTCAGTTGAAAATGCAGAAATCACCGGTCTTCTGTGTCGCTTGCGCTGGGAGTTGGAGACTGGAGCTGTTCCTATTCGGCCATCTTGCTCCGCCCCCCAGCCCTGCTCATTTCTCAGAGACAGAAAGCAGGGCCCCAAGCAGTTCACTATCTTGCTTGAACCATGTGATTTGCAATTCAGACTCAGACAGACCCACCATGCCCTAATGCTTCCAGTTCTTACAGGTAGCTGACCACTAATATCTCCGGGGCACTTGATATGTGTCTTCCTGAACTTCTTCAATTCTCCCCACAGCTCTTTTCATTTCCTACTATTATCCCACTATTTTTGGTCCCATTTTACAGATGGGGCAACTGAATCATGCCACTAGTAAGTAGAGGAGGTGGGACATGAAGCCAGGCTGTCTGGTTTCATGGCCCACTCTGGTCACCTCCCTACCACAGCTGCTGTGATGGGGCCCTAGCCCCTCCCTGCTTGGCACCGCACCCTACCTCTTCCCTGATGGATCTCTTCCAGCTGTGCTAGTCTTTGGTGGCCTCTCTCACCCCTACTGGAAGAGGACACAGTGTGGAATTGCCTGTCGGGGTCATAAGGACACCACCACTTTATATTAATGATACATCAGCTTTTCATCACTTTATATGGAGGGTGAATTATTGCAGCCTTGGAAATCCTGACTGTACACCTTCTCATTATTCTTTTTTGCTGACATGCTCTGTAACTGGCAGAGGCAAAGGCCTGCATTGATTAATTTCCATAGCAGTTTTGCCTCTAAAGAATGAATGATTTGTGCTCCTAAGCCTGTGATGACCCAAGTGGAGTTGTCAAGTGCAGTATTTTCACTTGTTCTAATGCAAAGCTGTTTTACTCTCTTGGGTTTAAGACAACGAAGGCAAAGGAGAGAGGAAAAGAAAAGCCATGACCCAGAGAGTGAGGGAGGCCCAGTAGTGGGAGCCCTGGTGGAATGGGTGTGGCAGAGGAGGAAAGTTGAGGGAAGAAAAGCAGTGTGAGTGTTTCAACACTTTGGCTCTAAGGTCTGACCTCCCAGGTTCTCATCCTAGCTCTGCCTCTTGATGGCTATGATGCTGCTATGGACCAAATTGTGTCCCCCTGCCTCAAATTCATATGTTGAAACCCTAGCCCCCAATATCACTGTATCTGGAGACAGGGTCTTTCAGAGGTAATTACAGCTAAATGAAGTCATAACAGTGAGGCATTAATCTGATAGGACTGTGGTCTTATAAAAAGAAGAGAGAAAGATGGATAGTGAGAGAGAGACATACACAGAGAGAGAGAGAGAGATCTCATTAAGGATGCAATAAGAAAGTTGCCCCTGCTGGCACCCTGAGCTCGGATATCCAGCTTTTAGAACTGTGAGAAATAAATTTCTATTGCTGGAGGCCCCCAATCAATGGCTTTTTGTATGGTAACCTAAGGTGACTAATAAAGGTCTCCACTGTTACTGCCATTACAGGCATACGTCGGAAATATTGCAGGTTCAGTATCAGACCACAATGAAGCAAATGTCACAATAAAGGAAGTCACACAATTTTTTGGTTTTCAGTGCATATAAAAGTTGTTTATACTGTAGTCGATTAAGTGTGCAATAGGATTATGTCTAAAAAACAATGTACATGCCATAATTTAAAAATACTTTATTGCTAAAAATGCTAATGATTATCTGAGTCTTCAACAAGTTTTAATCTTTTTGCTGGTGGAGTGTCTCGCCTTGATGTTGACGGCTGCTGACTGATCAGAGCGGTGATTGCTGTGGCAACTTCCTAAATTAAGACAACAATGAAGTGTGCCACAATGATTAACTCTTCCTTTGACGGAAGATTTCTTTGTAGCATGGGATGCTATTTGATGGCATTTTACCTATGGTAGAACTTCTTTCAAAAATAGAGTCAATCGTTTAAAATCCTTTAAAACTCTGCTCCTGATTTCTTAACGAATTTTATGTGATATTCTAAATCTTTTGAATTGGTTCAGAAATATTCATGGCATCTTCATATGGAGTAGGTTCCATCTTCAGAAACTTTCTTTGTTCATTCATAAGAATCAGCTCCTCACCCATTCGAGTTTGGTCATGAGACTGCAACAGTTCAGTGTTATCTTCCGGCTCTACTTCTAATTCTGGTTCTCTTGCTACTTCCACCACATCTGCAGTAACTCCCTCCACTGAAGTCTTGAATGTCTCAAAGTCACCCATGAAGGCTGGAATCAGTTTCTCCTAAACTCCTGTTAATGGTGATATTTTGACCTCCCATGAATCACAGATGTTCTTATGGCATCTAGAATGGCAAATTCTTTCCAGAAGATTTTCAGTTTACTTTGCCCAGATCCATCAGCAGAATCATGATCACGGGCAGCTGTAGCCTTACAAAATATCCTTTTTTTTTTCTTTTTTTTTTTTGAGACGGAGTCTTGCCCTGTCACTCAGGGTGGATGTGCAGTGGCATGATCTCGGCTCACTGCAACCTCTGCCTCCCGGGTTCAAGTTATTCTCCTGCCTCAGCCTCCTGAGTAACTGGGACTATAGGTGGCTGCTACCATGCCCAACTATTTGTATTTTTAGTAGAGACGGGGTTTCACCACGTTGGCCAGGCTGGTCTTGAACTTCTGACCTCAGGTAATCTGCCTGCCTCGACCTCTCAAAGTGCTAAGATTACAGATGTCAGCCACCGCGCCCAGCCCCAAAATGTGCTTTTTAAATAATAAGATGTGAAGGTCAAGGTTACTCCTTGATCCACGGACTGCAGGTTAGATGTTATGTTGGCAGGCATGGAAACAACATTCATGTCCTTGTACATCTCCATTAGAGTTCTTGAGTGACCAGGTGTATTGTCAAGAAGCAGTAATATTTTGAAAGGAATCTTGCTTTCTGAGCAGTGGTATTGTTTTCTCAATAGTGAGCTTAAAATATTTAGAAAACCATTCTGTAATCAGATGTGCTGTCTTCCAGGCTTTGTTGTTCCATTTATAGAACACAAGCAGAATACATTTAGCAGAATTCTTAAGGGCCCTGGGATTTTTGGAATGGTAAGTGAGCATTGGCTTCAACTTAAAGTCACCAACTGCGTTAGCCCCTAGCAAGAGTCAGCTTGTTTTTTGAAGTTTTAAAACCAGGCATTGGCCGGGCATGGTGGCTCATGCCTGTAATCCCAGCACATTGGGAACCTGAGGCGGGCAGATCATCTGAGGTCAGGAGTTCAAGACCAGCCTGACCAGCATGGAGAAACCCTGTCTCTACTAAAAATACAAAATTAGCCGGGCGTGGTGGTGCGTGCCTGTAATCCCAGGTACTGGAGAGGCTGAAGGAGGAGAATCGCTTGAACTCAGGAAGTAGAGGTTGTGGTAAGCTGAGATCGCGCTACTGCACTCCAGCCTGGGCAACAAGAGCAAAACTCCATCTCAAAAAAAAAAAAAAAAATTAAATTAAAAAATAAAATAAAACCAGCCATTGACTTCTTTATAGATGTAAAACTCCTAGATAGCATCTACCTCCAACACTTTTATGAAGTGAGATGGGGGGTGGCCAGTGATTGGAGCATTCAGAACACATACAACATTTATTAAGTTCACCTTCTTATGTAAGTGTAAGGTTGTTTTGCTTAATTGAAAAAGCTGTTGTTTGGTGTAGCCACCTTTGTCAATGACCTTAGCAGGATATTCTAGGTAACTTGGGACAGCTTCTCCCTCAGCGCTTCCTGCTTCACTTTGCATTTTTATGTACCGGAAACAGCCTTTTTCCTCTTTAAACCTCCTGAACCAACCTCTGCTACCTTTCAGCTTTTCTTCTGCAGCTTCCTCTCCTCTCTCAGCCTTCATAAAATTGAAGAGAGTTAGAAACTTGCTCTGGATTAGGCTTTTGGCTTAAGGGGATGTTGTGGCGAGTTTGGTTTTCTATGCAGACCACTCCAACTTTCTCCATATCAGCAATAAGACTGTTTCTCTTCTTTATCATTGGTGTGATCACTGGAGTAGCACTTTTAACGTCTTTCAGTAACTTTTTCTCTGCATTCAAAACTTGGCTAACTGCTCGGCAAAAGAGTCCCCAGCTTTTAGCCTATCTTGGCTTTTGACATGCCTTCCTCACTAAGCTTAATCATTTCTAGCTTTTGATTTAAATTGAGAGACGGGAATCTTCCTTTCACTTGACCACTCAGAGGCCATTGTAGTGTTATTACTTGGCCTAATTGCAGTATTGTGTCTCGGGGAATAGGGAGACCCAAGGGGGCGGGAGAGAGATAGGGGAACGACCAGTGATGGAGCATTCAGAACACGCACAATATTTATTGATTACATTTACCTTTTTATATGTGTGCAGCTCATGATGCCCCAAAACAATCGCAGTAGTAATATCAAAGATCATTGATCACTTTGGGAGGCTGAGGCGGGCGGATCACTTGAGGTCAGGAGTTCCAGAACAGTCTGGCCAACATGGTGAAACCCCGTCTCTACCAAAATACAAAATTAGCTGGGCATGGTGGCGCACGCCTGTAATCCCAGCTACTCTCGGGAGGCTGAGGCAAGAGAATTGCTTGAACCCGGGAGGCGGAGGTTACCGTGAGCCAAGATTGCAGCACTGCACTCCAGCCTGGCAACAGAGCGAGACTCCGTCTCAAAAAAAAAAAAAAAAAGAAAAGAAAACAAAGATCACTGCCACAACAAATATCATAATAATGAAAAAGGTCGAAATATTCCAGGAATTATCAAAATGTGACAGAGACACAGAGTGAGCATGTGCTGTTGGAAAACATGGCACCGATGGACATGCTTGATGCAGGGTTGCCACGCACCTCCGCTTTGTAAAATATGCAGTATCTGCTAAGTGCTGTCAAGAGAAGCACAGGAAAATGAGGTGTGCCTGTATTGGCACTTGTCCGTTGAGGCTGGCTTCTGGCTAGTTGAGCACCTGAAGTGAGGTTGCTCCACGTTTCCGTGTGACTGTGTTCTCTCCTCCTCCTCCAGCATCAGACGTGAGGACATGGACTTTTGGAAAATGTGTCTTGCGTTTTTAGCGTTAGACTGTTATCCTGATTGAATGTTAATGGGTCAGTAGTTCATTCATATGTTCAGAACATATTTTCAAATTCCATTTCTACTTATCTAATTGACTGTATTTACTAGACTCACTGTTAATGTGTTTTGTTTAAAATTGGAGCGGGGAGGCATCTGTCCCTGTCTACTGCCTAAATAGCCGAGAGAATGAATGAACATTCTCAGGATGAGAACAGATGTCAGAACTTAGTTTAAATGGTTCTTAGGGCAATGTAGATTTCTAGAATCATCTTTGAGTAGCGATGGACGGAGTCCATACACGGATATTTACATGCCAGTCTAAGCCAAGAAACAATCACTTAAATCAAAGGCTACATTTTAAGTGTTGAGAGCTTTGATTAAAATAAAACTATATTAAGTATTCGAAGACAGAGCCGATCTGGCTGAAGCATTGGAGGGCAGGGAAAGGGACTTGGGGGAGGACAGAGACTGGAAGGCCCCAGGGAAACCTTTGACAAAGCTTCTCAGTCTTACAATTTCTTGATGCTGAGCAGTGTCATTTCCACGGAAGCAATTGTCCCTAGCCTGAACTGTTGTTATAGGCTCCTAACTAGTGTTTCAATGCCCAGCCAGTTACCCATCACCCATGTGCCCTTCACAGGACAGATCGTGTCAAAGCGTAAGTCTGTGCCTACCATGTCTCTGCATAAAATACCACAATGGCTCCCGAAGCCCTCAGAATAAATGTCTTTCTCTGACCTAGCTTGTAACACTATGTCCAGTCTCATCCCCTGACACCCACCCCTACTACCATCTTGGGCCATTTTTGTTCTCATCCATACTAACTGGTTTTGGTGATCTGTAATACATTCTGCTGTTCTCATCTCTCCAGGCCTCTGCACAGGCTGTGCCTTCTGCCTGGAACACCGTCTCCTCTTCGTTCACTGTGAGAACTCCTGCTCATCCTCCACAGGAATTTGTTCATTAAGTCGATATTCACTGGGCTCTTACTGGGTACCAGGCACTCTTCTAATTTCTAAGGTGCAGTGGTGAAGACAGTCAGTATGGCTCCTGTCCTCTTGGAGTTCATAGTCCAGGCCTCACCTCCTCCATCAGCCCTCCTCGGGACACCAGCCCCAGACAGTGGTGCTTTCTCCCAGATCCTGTTATGGCACAAAGGCAGCTCTGTCATGGTTATCTGCTGGGGGGTGTGTTTCCTCCATGAGCAGTGGGCTGCTTGAGGAAGGGGACCATGCCTTATTCATCTCTGTCTCCCCAGCAACTGACGTTTAGTAGATTAATTCATGCAGTGCTGTTAAGGGCCCCTGACATGCCAAATGCTGTGCTAGACCCTGGTGGCAGAACTGTGAGGAAGACAGTTCCTCCCTGTCTTACAGGTGAGAGAAGACAGATGCTAACCAGCAGTCACTTGTCTTGCTTGCTCTCTTCCCTCCATACTGGCTGGTTATCGTGCTTTGGTGTCCTGGGGTAACTTAAAAACTATAGAGATTTCAAACACCGACCATTCCCTGGAGAGTTAAGTGATATCCTGGTCCATCCCTGACACACAGAGATGGAGAATGTCCCTGGGGTTTTCCCAGTTCCAATTAGTGACGTCTTCGTCAGTCTCCAGTGCCTCCCGGACACGCCCATCACCGTGGTAACATCCATAAATAGAGGGGTAAGAGGTGATGCTCTCCTGTGTAGAGTCCCTCTCTCATTCTTGACTGTTCTAGCATTTGTAGCACCATGGAAACTTCATCTTATGCTTTAAAAATACCAGATGTGTAATGTTTTCTTTGTAAGTGACATGAGTTTGTTACTCTTCAGGGGGCAGGATTGGAGGCTGTGAGTGTGGGTCATGGGATACATCTGGCTGCACTCTGACACTCGGGCCTGTGCTGAGCTGTTTAGAGGGCTGTATGAGGAGCCAGAGGACACACAGTGCAAAAACAGGAATTGGGGAAATCACAGCTAGGCTTGGGGGATTGGCTCTGGTGTGTCAGGCAGTTCCTGCAGGTGAGTGAGGGAATCTGTCCAGTGGCCAGAGAAGCCATGGGGTTTACCCAGGGTCATGTGGAAGAGCCAGGACTCTTCCAGACCTGTGAACTGTGTGTGGGGTACTCCGCTTCTCCCTCACCACAACACAGCACCTTCTTGTCCCCATTTTCCTGACTGCTCTTCAGGTTTTCCCAAGGGTCTTCTGAACCAGAACTCTCTTGGTTCATGGGGAATTATTAAATTTATCCCACACCTATTTGGTAATAGTAGTACCAGTACCATTTATCCATCACCTACAGCGCATAGCTCTTTTCATATTTTATCTTGATTAATCCTCAGAACCATCATGCAAGGTGGATGTTACTATCTCCAGTTTACAGCTGGAAAAGCTGAAGACTAGTGGATTAAGTTATTTGTGCAAAATATATGGCCAATGAGAGTCAGTACTGGGATTAAAAACAATGGTTTGCTGGTAAATGCTTAACAACCAGCTCTCCAGGATGGAGTGTATAGGGGCAGGGAGGCGGAGGAGGTGGTGGGGACAAGCCCTGTTTGCCAATTTCCATGGTGTAAATAGTTTTTCATAATGGTTGATTTCAAACTAATAACGTGGTGTCAGACAGCCTGCAACATTTCTGAAGATTTAGCATTTGATTATGATGAGGTAGTATAAGTTGGCTCCAGCACAACCTTGCCAGACTCAGAGCTAACACCAAAGCCTATGCTCTTTCTAAAGCTAACTTCTGAGAGTTAGGCCCAAAGCTAAGCCTCAAAAATAAAAAGATGAGTAAGTGTAAGTGATGGATCCTACTCTGAGGGAGAGGAAGGAAGCATGGTGATTATATACTCAACAATGTAGTAGACGTGGAAAATGGCCTTTCTTCTTCGTAGGTGTGAAAGCCTCAGTTTCCTCGTGTAGGACACACCTACAGCTCCCTCCCTTTCATGCTTTGTGAGCTTCAAACTAAATGAGACCCCGTGGATGGAAGCCCTGTGGAAAAGATGATTTGCTGGAGCACTGTACATTATTATTCTTCCTTCTGAGAAAATCAAAAGTGTGAATAATACCCTGTAATTTTGCTGGAGAGTTCATATGCATGAAATTGCTAGTGAGAGGTGGTGACTGTGCAGACAGAGGCCACGGTGCTCGATGACCGAACAATTTTATGTGAAGCTCACATCCCAAAGAAAGGCAGAAATAGTATTCGAATGGAATACATTTTAATGGGAAGTAGTCGCCTGCTGTGGTGAGCTTAATTAAATTGGAAACAGTGGCGCCCTTGATCCTCAAGTGTTTGAAAGTCACATGGCAGCTCCCCACAGTTTCCCTGACGTCAGGCATACATGTCCCTTCTCTGACCCGCCCCCCACCCCTGCCAGGTTTTTGCACTCACTGTTCTATCTGGCTGGGTGATTTTGTCTGGAAATCTGCAAGGCATACCCCTTCACTTCCTTCAGATCTCTCTCTGCTGTCACCTTACATTTCAGGTCTTTCTCAGACCTCTCAACTAAAATTGTAAGCTGTTCCCCACCTTGGCTGTCCCTAACTTACTTCCTGTGTGGCTACACTTTCACCTGGGAACACATTATGCATTTTACTTATCTTGTTTATTTTCTATGCCCCTTTCTCCCCCAGCACACAACTAGAAGAAAGATGTCTCTCCATGAGGATGATAACTGCCATCTTTTTTTTTTCCAAAAGACTTTATTTAAGAAAAACAGGTGTAACATGGATACAAGGCAGGGAACATCACACACCAGGGCCTGTCGGGGAGAGGGACTGGGGTGGGATAGCATTAGGAGAAATACTAATGTAAATGACGAGCTGACGAGTGCGGCAAACCAACATGGCCCATGTATACCTATGTAACAAGCCTGCACATGGTGCACATATACCCTAGAACTTAAAGTATAATAACAAAAAAAAAAAAAAAGAAAAACAGATGTAAAAGTTCACAGCAAAATTAAGAGGAGATTTCCCATGCACCTGCTGCCCCCACCCATGCAGCACCTTCCCCACCACAGTGGTATAGTTTTTACCTTTGATGAACCTACGGTGGTACATCATAATCACCCAGGATCCATGGTATATACATTAGAGTCCACCCTTGGTGTTATACATTCTGTAGGTTTGGACAAATGTATAATGACGTGTATTCACCACCGTAGTGACATACGGAGCAATGTCACTGCCCTAAAACCTTCTGTGATCCGCTAATTCATCCCTCGCTCCCCTCCACCCTGGCAACCACTGATCTTTTCACTGTTTTCAGAGTTGTGCCTTGTCCCGAATGTCACCCAGTTGATATCATACAGTGTGTAGACTTTCCAGATTGGCTTCTTTCACTTAGTAATATGCAATTTAGTTTCCTCTATGTCTTTTCATGGCTTGATAATTCATTTCTTTTTAGTGCCAAGTAATATTCCCTTATCTATACATACTGCAATTTATTTACCCGGTAACCTACCGAAGGACATCTTAGTTGCTTTCATGTTTTGGCAATTGTGAATAAAGCTGCTCTAAACGTCTGTGTGCAAGTTTTTCTGCAGACGTACATTTTCAACTGCTTTGGATAAATACTAAGGAAAGTGATTGCTGGATTGTGTAGTAAGCGCAGGCTTAGTTTTTGCAAGACATTGCCAATCTGTTTTTCCAAAATGGCTGTACCATTTTGGATTCCCACCAGCGAGGAATGAGAGTTCCTGTTGCTCCCTCCACGTCCTCACCAGCACTGGGAGTTGTCAGTGTTCTGGATTTTGTTCACTCTAATAGGTGTGTAGTGGTATTCCGTTGTTTTAATTTGCATGTCATCGCATTTTTACCACTCTATTCCCAGCATTCAGAACCATGGCTGGCATCTAGTAGTTGCTCAGTAAGTAGTTGTTGAATGAACTAGTTGAAAGAACAAATGTCCTTGTCTTCCCCACAAGTCATATGCAGAGAGCTGTACATGACCAGCTCACTTGGTTCCTCACTCACACGGACCCACACTGAACTGGAAACCAGAATCAGAATGGAACACTTTAGTCCTCTAAACCCAACAGAAATGCTTTTGCTAGCCTGTACATTGACTGAAAAACTGGGATTTCAACCTCCATACCTCTGATTCAGGGTAAGTTTGTGAAGGGAAGGAAGGGAAGTAACCTTGTATATGTTGGTGGGTAATGGTGACAATTTTCATAGCTAACATTTATTAAGCACTTACGGGGTACCTGGCACTCTGTCAGCATTTCACAGGCATCGTCTCATTCATTCTTCACCAGACCCCTGTTAGGCTGGAACTTTGCCTCTCCATTTTACAGAGGAGACAATTGAGGCAGAGGGAGGTTAGAAAACCTGTAAAGGAGTGGGCCACGTGCTTGACTAGTGCGATCAGAGCGCCCTGTGCCAGGATGCCACACTGCATTTGGTGTCATGGGTTCATTCCACATGTTAAGCACCTACTGTGTACCGGGCACTGTCCTAAGTACTGGTGACATAGGCAGAGCAAAAGAGTCATGGCTCACCCTGAAGAGTGCCTGCTTTCTCATTCTGGGCAGGGAGATCGGCAAAACTCAAACTATTATAAACAGAGCTAGAATTCAGAATTCCGGCCAGTGTGAATAAGGATGCTCACAGGAAGCTCTGAGACTGTGGAATAAGACGAACCTTCTCATCCCTTGCAGACATCAGGGGCGGCTCCCGGAAGAAGTAGCACCT
Source organism: Rhinopithecus bieti (assembly GCF_001698545.2). Classification (NCBI taxonomy): domain Eukaryota; kingdom Metazoa; phylum Chordata; class Mammalia; order Primates; family Cercopithecidae; genus Rhinopithecus; species Rhinopithecus bieti. Next base: position 266,590 of record NW_016828707.1, on the reverse strand, counting down.
CTTGGGTTTTGTGACATTGGATACTTGGAGCAGGTCTCCAAGGCAGGTGTTATTACAGATGGGGAAACTGAGGCTCAGAGAAGCTAAATGATTGTCCAGGGCCACATAGTTTGCAGGAAGCGGGCCTGCCATTCATAGCCAGCCTTTGTGACTCCAGAGCCTGCACTCTCTACAACATAACACTGCCCGCACTGTTCTTCCTGATGCAATAAAAGTTGTTTGAAATTGTGAGGAATTTCAGAGGGAAAACTGAGCCCAGCCAGTGGCATCTTATCTGCTAACTCAAATTTTGAGACCTTTTCCTTCTCTGGGCCTCGTTTTCTCTGCTGTGAAGTAAAAACCTTAAACTCTGGTTTTCCCTGGTTCCCACGGTGCCATAGGGGGTCCAGGAAGTTCCTTAGGGTCACTTGAGGGCCAATGGGGTTGAGTTTGTGGACCAGGCCTCTGCCGTGTCTTATCCTGCATTCCTTTTTTAACCTGTTGGTGTTCTACATTTGATTTCATTTAGGGAATGGTTTCTGCTGCTCAAACATTTTGGCAGCTGGTAGCCTAGTCTGTCCTGCTCAGCGAGTCTGAAAGTTGACCACCCACAGCCTGCTTCGTGGGCTGAGAATTGGGCCCAGGCATAGCCGATTTTGATGAGTGGAGATAGATGACTCAGACTATGTGATCAAATCCAAAAAAGACTTACAGGCTTGACAAAATAAATTGCAATTTGTAAAATTGAAGGCAACACATGAATGGTTAAAGAAAAGGGACCTATTCCAAATCCGTATTAATTACTGTGCTCCCAGGTCAGTGACCGGCACAGGCTGAGGGAGGGGGGAATACAACAGGGGCGTGGCACGTGCTCCCTGCAACCCCACACACCTTCCCTGTCCAACCAGAGGTCGTGCAGTGCCTCAGGGGATCAGGACCCGTGTCCAACTGTAGAGACATAGAAAACAGCACGGAGTGAACGTCTGCTGCCAGGGAGGCATGCTTCACTAATAAATGGCCACCTGGGCTTCTATTGTGTAGAACACTGAGATACCAGCACCGAATGACAGGATCAGTTTAAGGTTCACGTTGCAAGGTCCTGAGTCCAAAATGATGATATTTTCTTAGAAAACCTATCACAAGGGAATGTTGTGGATTCGAGACATTCCTCATGTTATTGAATTCCCAGCAAGACCCCTGCTGTGTGCAACTCCAGGACACCTCATGCAACACAGCAGCCTGGTCCTCGGGGCCCTGGAAGATCAAGCTCAAGACTTTTCCACCCCAAAGTAATAATGGTGCTTTATTAATAAAAACAGCAGAAGGTGCAATTTATTTAGAAGACACTAGCCCCAGGCTGTTCTGAGTTCATAACATTTACACACACACACGACAGAAAGTCAAATCACTAAAGGAAATAATGAAGCTGACTCACAGCGTAAGTTTAAACATGATCACAATAGGATATTATTTTAAATGAAACAATTTTCTTCCAGCTTTATTAAAGTAGGATTGGCCAATAAACGTTGTATATATTTATGGCATCCACCGTGATGTTTTGATATGTGTACACACTATGAAATCATTACTACACTCAAGCTGATTAACCCATCCATCACCTCACACAGTCCCCTTTTTTGTGTGTGATGAGAACACCAAGTTCTACTCTCTTGGCAAATTTCGAGTACACAACTCATTCTTATCAGCTGTAGTCACCATGCTGTACATCAGAGCCCAGGGCCTGCTCCTCCTATAACCGACAGTTTATAGTGCCCTTTGACCGGCATCTCCCCTCCACCCAGCCCCTGGCACCCTCCGTTCCACTCTCTGCTTCTGTGAGTGTAACGTTTTTAGAAACACACATAGGTGGAAGTGCCCAGTCCAGCCTTTGGATCGCCTCTTCTTCCTCCTGTCAGCTATGGGGGGAAGGTCCCCAGTGCCTCCCAATGCCTTCCCTCCCTGTGGCCCGTGAAGAAGAGGAACCCCTGGCCACAGAACTTTTTAAGGCTTGGCTGCCCATCCCTGGGGGAGCGAGGGCAGAGAGTAGAGTGACGAGGTGATAGGTATAGGGTGGGCCACTGTCCCCTCGTGCCTCCTGATGCTGTCTCTGAACCTGACCCTTAAGAGCACGTTGGAATCCGCTCTCAGCTTGTGTCACTGCTGCTCTGCAGGACTGGGCCTCATCTCCTCTCCCTCACCCCTCATCCTCCTCCCTCGGCAGATCATGCACCTTCTTCCCCTGCAAATGTGAATGAAAGGGAATGCTGTGAACAGGTAGCTCAGCTTAGTAGATGAAAGACTGAGGCCTTGAAAGGTGGAGTACTTCCCCCGGGGTCCTCAGGCCTTTATGCGGAGGAGTCAGTATTTCAACCCTGTGTGTCTGACTCCAGGCTTGAGCATCTCCCACCACAGACCTTGCCTCCCGGGCGCCTTGGAAGCCTCTGCATCATGCAGCCTGCAGAGATGGTCAGCGGGAATAACAGGTGTGCCCGTTGCTTCTCCTCCAGCTGTGCTTCTGCATCCTGGCAGAGTCAGTGCCAATGTCCTGGCCCCTGCTCTTGCAGAACAGCCCATAGCCATAGGGGCTTCTTCACAAGTGAGATTGGGTTTTATTTCCAGCCACATGTGTGAAACTAGAAGAAATATCTTGGAAGGTGATGACACGAGGGCCATTGTTCCCAACAAATGCGCAAGGATTTCAGAGCGTTTGCTGATTCAGAACACAAGTGCGTTTATGGGATGGTGGACACAATGAACTGAAAGCTTACGGAGACTGCTGCATTCGGGAACCCACATGCTTCAGAGACACCTGTGCTGGGCACCTCCTTCCAGAAGCAGAAATCCTTTCCCTACCCCGCTGTCTTGGCAGGGTGCGCGTCTCATGCCCCTGCACCTCTCAGGCTCTGCTTTGCACGTGTTCTATCTGAGCATCCTTAAAGAGGATTCACAGTTTGTTCATTTCAGGGAGGCCGTCCCAAACCATCTGGCCTTGTCCACTCATAGGCGTTCTCCCTCTCACCTGCCTGTTTGATTTCAGCACAGCCCCTTTTTGTCTCTGATGTTGTGTTTTCTTACTTCTTTGTAGAAATTTTTCTATCCCCAGAAAAAAATGTGAGCTTTCTGAGACCCATGGTCCTGTGTATATGGTTTTCTGCTGTGTTCCCCTAAACAGTATCTGGCACATGTAAGCATTTGATCATATGTTTGTTATGTTGAAGTAGATATTTGTACTTGGTCCATAGCTTGGGACCTAGTACGTTCAGAAGTTCAGAAAGAATAGGGTGGAAGAAATGATGAGGAGCCACCTATCCTCCCATTGGGCAGAGATTCTCAAGGGTAGACACCTTGCCCTTTGCTCATGCTTATCCTCAGATCCCAACACAAGACAGTGCCCTTTGCATGGGTGATAAATTACCCCACAGCATGCTGAGTTTACTGTGAAAATGTATGTGCTAGAGCAATTGAAAGATGAACTTCAGTGCGTCTTGATCTCAGGAATTCTCCTTAGTTTTTATTTTTAATTATATTCTCCATAATTCATACTAGAAGAGTGTATTGGGCAGTTCTCACACTACTGTAAAGAAATACCCGAGACTGGGTAATTTATAAACAAAAGAGGTTTAATTGGCTCGTGGTTCTGCAGGCTGTACAGAAACCGTAGCTGCTTCTGGTTCTGTGGAGGCCTCAGGAAATTTACAATCATGGTGGAAGGCGAAGCGTTACTAAAGATGTCTTCCATGGCAGGAGCAGGATGAGGGAGGAGAAGTGCTACACACTCTCAAACAATCAGATTTCAAGATAACTCATTCACTCACTATCACAAGGACGGCATCTAGGGGGTGGTGCTAACCCATTCATGAGAAACCACCCTCATAATCCAATCACCTCCCACCATGCCCTGCCTCCAACATTGGGGATTATAATTGAACATGAGATTTGGATGGGGACACAGATCCAAACCATATCAAAGTGTGTGTGTGTGCTTTTTTCTTTTTGGGGTTGTTTGCTTTTATAGACGAGGTTGTCTTATTCTGTTTTTTTTGGGCTGGAGTGCATTCGTACAATCATAGCTCAGCTGCAGCCTCCAACTCCTGGGCTCAAGCAGTCCTCCGGCCTCAGCCTGTATTTTCTTTTTGATTGGCAGGACATGTACCTTTGATTTGCCAATATATTCTTCAAGATAGGGCTGTGGTTGTTTGCTCACATAGAAGTAGGGATATGAGGCATGTATAAAATGTAACGGATTTGTGCTTGCTACCTCCTCCCCTTCCTCCTTCTTAGGCCAGCAACCTGCTACTCCTGGGCAGTTTTCAACCAGTAAAAGAATATTGGAATGGGATGGTTGCAGTGGCTCACACCTGTAATCCCAGCACTTTGGGAGGCTGAGGCAGGCAGATCACCTGAGATCAGGAGTTCGAGACCACCCTGGCTAACATGGTGAAACCCTGTCTCTACTAAAAATACAAAAAATTAACTGGACTTGGTGGTGGCCACCTGTAATCCCAGCTATTTGGGAGGCTGAGGCAGGAGAGTTGCTTGAACCTGGGAGGCAGAGGTTGCAGTGAGCCAAGATCACGCCACTAAACTCCAACCTGGTGACAGAGTAAGACTCCGTCTCAAAAAAAAAAAAAAAAAAAACGAAAACAAACAAAACACAAAGAATATTGGAATGACCGTCCAAAGTTATTACCTATATTCTAGATGATAATTGATTCTGTGACGTCCTGGAAAAGAAAGCAATTCTCATGCCTCAGCCTCCTGAGTAGCTGGGATTATAGGCGCATGCCACCATGCCCAGCTAACTTTTGTATTTTTAGATGAGATGGGATTTCACCATGTTGGTCAGGCTGGTCTCAAACTCCAGTGACCTCACTTGGTCATATGTATACCACCTTTCTGTCTGAGAACCACCTGCACTGTTAGGGACTTGACCTTTTTATCAACTCATTGAACTGGATTCTTAAAACTTGGTATTATCAATGTAAGTAAAAAACAATCTTCAATCTTCAGTTATCTTACATAGATGGAAACCCTAAACATATATATATATATATGAAACTTACATGGCATCATTAAATTCTAACCTTACACTGTTACCTACCAAAGTTCTGGCCTGAGACTGGGCCTTTCATTGTTTAAAATGGAGATTGACAGGGAGAAGGAAAGTGTTAAAGACAGGCTAGCTTTAAACTAAGACTTTCTCCTCCATATGATCAAAACGGAAATGCAGGTGGAGAAGGAGGGAGTGGTGTTCTTGTTCTGCGTTCCGCAGGCACCTGGGATCATCTCATGGGTAGCGCAGGTGGTGCACAACCTACATCCTCAGTAACACTGAATGCTGAGAGCCTACATGGGCTGATGCCACCCCACGAGGTTCTTCTTCCTTTTCCCTCTCTTTCCTCCCCTCTCTTCTTTCTTCAGTTTTTTTTTTTTTTTTTTTTGGAGGGGGGCCCACCTCAGTTTTGTTCTGAACATACTTAAAACCACTAACAGAAATATTTAAAAATTCAAGATAAGGGCCAGGTGTATTGACTCACGCCTGTAATTCTAGCCCTTTAGGAGGCTGAGGTGAGCAGATCACGAGGTCAGGAATTTGAGACCGGCCTGACCAACATGGTGAATCCCCATCTCTTCTAAAAATACAAAAATTAGCTGGACCTGGGGGCGCATGCCTATAATCCCAGCTACTCAGGAGGCTGAGGCGGGAGAATTGCTTGAACCTGGGAGGCGGAGGTTGCAGTGAGCTGAGATCATACCACTGCCCTCCAGCCTTGGCGACAGAGCGAGACTCTGTCTCAAAAAAAAAAACAAACAAACAAACAAAAAAAAGATAAGAAATATTACTACTAAGTGAGAAAACAAAAGGAAGAACACATGTAGGGGATGAAAATTCAGCCAGGAATAAATCCAGGTCCAGGTGAGCACAGCACTCCACAGCCCTGGACGGCTGCAGCGTTGCTGTTGGTCATGACCATCTGTGATGCAGTTAGGGTGGGTGCCATGGCAGATACGATGCCCCATCCTCTCCTTTCAAATCTCTAGAAGCATCAGGTATCTACCCTGCCAGGACCTCAGTTGGTTTCCTCCCATGAGTAGGTGGGCTTTAGAAATGGTCTTCACCTTCAGGTCTTTAGGCCTAAGAGCTGTACCAAATTGGGACTCAAAAACTCAGATGTCTGCAGGGGCAGGCAGGTGACAAACGAATGAAGAAGGACGATAGGGAGGGACAATAGGGAGTGGTGGAGACTATGGCTAGCAAAGAGCTCACCTTGGTGCGTCATCACTCTGTGGGAAGCGTTCAGGGTGGGGTTTGGTGTGGAGCTGGTCGGAGGTGCCCAGCTCTGTAGATCACTCATGTCTTGGTGACTGTGCTAACTTGTCATCCTCTTGGAACCACTTTGCTACATAGCATGACTGAGTTGACGGATCGTTTTCAAGCTGAACTCGATTGGAGTTCCTTTAGCTGCTGCAGCAGGAGTCAGGGAGCATATGCAGTGGGCAGCTTTTATGGCCACCCAGTCCTTCAGTCTGTTCCTCATCACTCTGTATCAGTTTTTTCAGATCGTATGTTACCATGGGAAATTATCTTGTTCATTTGTTTGCTTAGTTCCTTATTTATTTCCACCAAAACGAATGCACTATTTCTGGGCTGCCAGATTTCATCACAAAGAATTCATTCAAGAAATATTGGTAGAGGTGTGAATAATTGCCTGAATAGTTGAACATAGTCTGCTTTTGCAACAGTTATACCTCTTAACTAGTTCCCTTGTTTGGTGCATTGATAATCTTTGGATGCTATACTTTCAATCTTGTTTTCTTAAGAGATTTTTATCTTTGGAACTGATTTTGAATTTTATCAGAAGCTTTTGAAAATTATAAAATGCTCAGATGTTTAGGTTCCTTGCTCTTCAATTATGGTTGATGACATTATTCAATTTATCAATAGTGAGCCATCCTGCCTGGAATAAGCCCCATTTATGTTTCATGGTAAAACATGTTCCCCCCCCCACAAATAATAATGATAATAATGAAAATATCTAGAATTCACTGCATTTTTTTCTGCATGTTAGTTTTTCTTCAAAATGCTTGAAATGTGCTATCTCATGCCATACAAACTACCCCCTATGAAGAACTGTTCTTATTTCACCAGAGTAGGGGCTTCACAAAATCTATATAAAGTGAGGGCATGTTGCTTAACAATGGATACTTCTCAAAGTTAGCTATTACTATGATGATCAAACTTCGTCTGCATCCCTGATTATCTGCTCAGAATATAAACGTCTAGATGTCAGCTAACACTCTGTCAAAAAGCTTTTGAAACATACTGTGAAACTACATTTCAGAATTTATACCACTTGACACGCCACCTGTGGAAATGCCTCTTTCACTGCCTTCTCACCAACTAATTTGTAATTTGATGGGGCATGTTAGTGGGAAGGTGGTAGCTTATACTTGTTTTAATACATGTGCCTTTGATTCCCAGTAATACTAATAATTTTTTTCGGAGGATTAATGGCCATTTGTTCAACCAATGCTTCCTGCATGAAAGTTTGAGTTGGGTACTGAAGGACAAGGGGGAGAAAGCTGCTATGCTTCTCCATCTGGGGGAGTTGGTCTGTCTGGTAGGAGTGAAGGGTAGAAATGGACCTCTCTCACTCTCTCTGCAGCATATTTAGGCCCAAGGCCCACATGGAATCCTGATGATCCATGGGGTGGTGATGCCACACTCTCTCTTAAAAGAGGCAGGGTTTCAAGAGGCAGATAAAGGAGGAAGGTGGCACCTGGCAGAGGGCTCGACATGAACAAAGGTCTGGGAGCTTGGCTTTCATGCTCTACTGCATCCAAACATTGTGTCCTCGTGTCACATTTCAGTGGCACTGCTTGTGTGGGAGTCACAATGGTAGTTCTTTGTGTCAGGCTGGCTTAAAATCCCTGCTGTACACTGTTTATACAGAGGTGGCTGATCCTGTCTTTCCTTCCTAATTATGCACTTTTGCATGAGGTGCAGTGAAAGGAAAAATCAACCTAGGCCACTCTGACAATTTCCATTTGTCCACACCTTTCAGATCTGTACTGACAGTAATGAGATTTCTGATGAAGCACAACCCATTCCCAGGTTTTGCGTCTGGAGGTTAATCTCGGGGAGTCCTGGGCATTACAGAGATCCTTTACAGGACATTATAAAGCAGATTGGTGACTGAGGCTGCCTTTCTCAGCCACAATTCCAGCTAAAGGTACACATAAAATGAGTATTACTTTAATTAAAGATGCAAGGTGGTTGTTTGGACAGAAGCAAGGCAAGCAAGGCAGGCTTGTGCATCAACATTGTGCAGAAAGTAGAAAGACTGATAAGGTGTACCCAGGACTGGTACCCAGGACCGCAGGGACCTGTTGTAATGAATATGTTAAGTGCTTGTCATTAGCATATCTTTGTTGCTGTGTGACCATGCATTCCTGAATATTTGAAAACCTATTGGTGCCTTATGTGACTTGGAACTGCTGCCTCCAATCTTGCTTACGTTATAAATTAGCTTTGTGAATGCTTTATTTTTTTTATCTCTCTGAATCACTGCATGTTCCACATTAGTGAAGCCCACCTTAATGAGATTGTATTCTATGTCTTTAAGTTAAATTTTCTTTTCACTTCTCTTTGGTTTTCTAATTTGACTAAGGTTTAAAATATTGTTAGTTCACCTCACTTTGTGCTTCATAAACTCTGACCTCTTTGTAGCCTCCAACACCAGATGGTTTCTTTTAATTGTCCAGGTCTTAAAATGTGCCGTACATTCTCCTAAATGTTCTCCCACCCCTGCCCACCTGGTGAACTCCCACTTATGCCACAAAACGCTGCCCTCTGCTCATCTGTGATGAAGCCTTCCCCACTCCCACCTGAGGAACACCATTTTTGAATCGAGTGATTAGGGGAAATACTGCTTTTCCTGGGGAACTGGAATGCTTCATCCTTTCTGATAATGAATACGTTTGTGTCTGGCTATGTCAGTCTTCTTCCTTCTAGTTGAAAGGAAGCTCAGGGCTAAACCACTTTAGCGAGGTCTTGAGGTGCCATAGGAACAAAGGCCCCACCACAGGCAGCCTGAATGTGGCTCTCGGGTTACCAGCTGCCAGGCTTCAGACAATCTGTTAAGTCTCAGTTTTATCATCTGTAAAATGGGAATAACGGGGGGCGGAGCAAGATGGCCGAATAGGAACAGCTCCAGTCTCCAACTCCCAGCACGAGCGACACAGAAGACCGGTGATTTCTGCATTTTCAACTGAGGTACTGGGGTCATCTCACTAGGGAGTGCCGGACAATCGGTGCTGGTCAGCTGCTGCAGCCTGACCAGCGAGAGCTGAAGCAGGGCGAGGCATCGCCTCACCTGGAAGTGCAAGGGGGAAGGGAATCCGTTTTCCTAGCCAGGGGAACTGAGACACACAACACCTGGAAAATCGGGTAACTCCCACCCCAATACGGCGCTTTAAGCAAACAGGCACACCAGGAGAATATATCCCACACCTGGCCGGGAGGGTCCCACGCCCACGAAGCCTCCCTCACTGCTAACACAGCAGTCTGCGGTGATATATCCGCAAGGCAGCAGCGAGGCTGGGGGAGGGGCGCCCGCCATTGCTGAGGCTTAAGTAGGTAAACAAAGCC